>NC_056726.1:1879424380-1879704380 GCF_019279795.1 Protopterus annectens
TAAAGAAATGGTATGGGGACTGCAACTTTGTATGAAAAAAAGCATTTTTTGCCATAATGATGATAGTAGCTAAAAAAAACTATCACCAGGAAAAGATATGCCAATAATTAATAGAGGTGATATGAACAATGTAGGAAACAAATAAGCTGGAATTAGGTGGTAAGATTTCACATATAGGGCAATACATGTTTCAAAAGTGGTCTTTATGGGAAAAAGTTATTGTAATAGCTATTCCCCAAGACTTAACAGGTGACTGATCAACCCTAAATAAAGTATGTACGCGGTGGTGCAGCGGTGGCGTTGTTGCCTCACAACAAGAGGTTCTCCTGTTCGATTCTCGGCTTGGGTTGGGAGTGCCTTCTGTGTGGAGTCTGCAGGTCCTCCCCGCGGTCGAGTGGGCGTTCGAAAGACATGTGTTGAATGGGCGTGCCTTAGTTGAAGGTTGGGCGTCGTGCTGGCAACTCGACACCATAAAAACCAGCTGCCAATCATTAGCGGACCAGAGTTCCGCTGTGGCGACCCCTAACCGGGGAAAACCGAAAGACAAACAACAACTTGCATGTAGGGGAAATTGTTGTCTTGCCTTGAACTTATATAGTGTGCTATAAGATATCTTGATTGCTGTATACTGGGTCAGTTTATAAATATAGTTTAAAATACTTGGCAAGGAATGTTCATATTAACTTTGTTACTGCATGAGTTGAAGAATGTTTAGGATGGGTGTGCCAGGGAAGAGTATCTCAGTAAGATAAGACGGATGTAGCTTTAAGTGAACACTTTGTATGCAAACCTTATGTTTGGTGTTCACATTCCAAAGCCTTTTTCTTCACCTGGCAGTTGAAAAGTTCTAAATCTTATTGTCATTTTATATTGTTTGTTTTCTTATATCTTATTTATTTTAAATAAAGCTTGGTGTTTGGTATTTAAAAATAAAGAAGCAACACACAGCAATGCTCTGAATTAATGGATAAAGGTATTATCCACTCCAACAGTAAAGATATTGCTAGTATATTTGAACACAACTGTAGTGCCAGCTTTATTTATTTAGTTATTTCTGTTTTACATTTATTAACAGGGTAAGTGAGTTAGTCCGAGAACGATTTTCAGGCACAACCCAAGCCACAAAGCATAAACACTGTGACATCATACATAAGAAAGGCGATCGATACATTTTAAACAAACACAATGATAAATTAAAAGGTAAAAGAAAAACAGGCATTCTACAGAATGTAATTGAAGAACTTAACAGTCATAAAATTTAAAGACTGCTCTGTGGGTTAGAAGATAAAGCTGTGAGTATGTCTCGGACAAGCAGGGTTTGAACAATGATTTGTACAACTGTAGGAGCTGGGGGATAGGAATGAGTTGCTACTGCTGGCTCACCCATACTGGCTGCTGTGGATTATTTTATTTATTTATTTTTTTTTTATTTTACATTTGTTGACCGGGCTAGTCTAACTGGACAAATATCCGTTTTCAGTAGAGGCCCGGGGAGAAAAGCTCCAATTACATGAAGTAAACAAAAACATTAACATTAAAAATCATTAGCAAAATACCATAAGTTCAAGGGTAGACTTATACAAAATTAATGGAAACAAAAAAAAAAAAAAAAAATCAAGCAGAACAATATTCAGAAAATAGTTGGTTAATAACAGAATTACAGGGTAAGCAACATTCAGCAGTTAGATACACACAAATTAAGATGTGATAACATGGTGGAGAGAAAAAGAAAAATGTTAGCGACATTCTCAAAGGTAATACTGTCAAAAGTTAAACATAAGTCTTTTAGGGGGACAGTTGGGCAAGGTGGGGAAGTTGGGAGTAGTAGAGGAGTAATTTCAGTCAGGGTTAGCACAAGGACACAGCCATTGAGTTTTAAGATGTTCTTTGATATGTCTTTTGAAAAGGGATGTAGAGTCAAGGTTTGTAATTTCCTGAGGTAGTTGATTCCAGATCTTCCCGACAGAATTTGAAAATAATGAGTCCCCAGCTTTATTCTTTGATTTGGTCAAGGCTACAAGGAGTTTATTAGCTGAGCGTAGTGTGGCTAGGTTTTATAAGGTGAAATCAGTTTTGTAAGGCTAGGGGTAGCACCAGGAAAGTAAAGGGTTTTATGAATGATAATAAGTTGTTGATAGAGTAATTGGTTGTTGATTTCTAACCAATCTAGTTGCTTAAGGTTAAGACAATGGTGGGTTCTGAAAGGGGTAGCAGTAATGAATCTAGCAATACTATTGTAACAGGTAGAAAGTTTGGTGATGTTATTTTTGGACAAGTTTGTATATATAGCAGAGGCATAGAAAAGGGTGGAGATCAGGTGGGTCTGGGCCACTGTTTTCTAGCAGTTGGGGTAAGAAAGGGTTTAATTCTGTAGAGAGTACCAATTTTTTGTTAACTGATTTAATGGTATTGTTAATGTGGTCATCAAAATTAAGATGGTTGTCAATGGTTACACCTAATAGTCGAGTGGTCATATCTGGACTAATACAGGTAGTGTTGTTGGAGGAGATAGTGAAGAAAGGTGTTAGTGATTTGTTTGTAGGGGTAAAGAGAAGAAGTTTTGTTTTTTTGGGATTAAGAAGGAGGGATTGTTCCATAAACCATTTTCTACATCATGGAAGACTGTTTGGGTGAGGGACTGGAGGGAGGTGACGTTATTAGCAGCACAGATTAGAGTTGAGTCATCAGCATATTGAATGCAGATGGCTTGGGGTATATTCAGATGAAGGTCATTAATAAATAAAGAAAAAAGAAGGGGACCTAGGATTGAGCCTTGTGGAACCCCAATGTTTACTGGAAGTAAGGAGGATAGAGTGTTGTTCCATAGCACTGCTTGTTGCCTATTTTGGAGGTAACTCCTGAACCATTGAAGAGTTTGTGAGCCAAGTGAATAGAGATTTAGCTTGTGCAGAAGTATATTATGGTTAACCATATCGAAGGCCTTTGACAGGTCTAAGAATAATGCTGATGAGAAGAGATTGTTGTTCCTATTATTATTTATGGCATCAGAGAAGGAAAGGAGGGCAGTTGTAGTACTGTGGGAAGGTCTAAAACCATGTTGACTATTGGCTAGAAGTTTGTTTTGTAGAAGGTAGCTAAGAATTTGTTTATGTATGCATCTTTCCATAATTTTAGCTAATGGGAGAGTAAGGCAATAGGGCGAAAGTTTGAGAGCCCAATAGAAGAGCCCTTTATGTAGAGGTATTATATAAGATATTTTCCATGAGGTGGGGATTTTTCCTTCAGAGACAGTCCTATTAATAAGAATGGAAATGGGGTAGTAAATAGCTTTTGCAGCTATTTGAAGGTATTCTGATGGGAGTTGGTCAGCGGATGGGGTGCAAGGTTTAAGTTTCTTGAGAAGTTTATAAATAAGGGATGAAGGAACTGGCTGAATATAAAAGGCATTGGATGAGGTGTTAGAGGTATTAGGTAAGGAGGTAGTGGAAGAGGGTAATGAATTAGCTAGTGTTTGAATGGCTTCTGTAAAATACTTGTTAAAGGCATCTGGGATCAGGGTGGAATTGTTGAGGTTAAAGCCTGAAGGGGTAGGAGTAGTTGAATGGCCTGGTTTAAGAAGTTTGTTAATACCTGTCCAAAATTTTAGGGGGGATTGTTGATTAGTTTGTTGGAGGTGAAGATAATATTCCTTTTTGTCAGAAAGGGTATCCTTCTTAGTGGCATTTCTTAATTGTTTAAAGAGTAGGTGATCAGATGTACTTTTGGTAGTTCTCCATTTGGCCCAAATTTTGTTTCTAAGGAGCATTTTTTGTTTAGTTTGCTTAGTAAGCCACGGGGCTACTTTCATTCTTATCCTAGTAGAGCGAAGGGGAGCATGATAGTCAAGGATTTTTAAAAAGTTGGTATTGAAATAGGCCACTGCTTCGTTTAGTTCGAGGGTAGTAATTGGAGACCAGTCACATGCATTCAATTCAGTCAGAAACTTATCAGGGTTAAAGTATTTGTTTGAGCGAGACATCTTTAGTTTATGGGTAGTTGGGATATGCGATTTTTGTCTAATAACATATGTGAGCATATGGTCACTAATATTATCGGGAAGAGTTCCTGGCGAGTACATGTTTGGGTGGTTATTAGTAAGGATCCAGTCAAGAGTTGTTTCTTTTTTAGTGGGTTTATGGATTCTGGTTGGAGTGTTTATTAATTGAGAGAAGCCAAAAAGATTTATATGGCTGGTGGGGTGCTGGGATGAACAGGTCTTCCAGTCAATGTTGAAGTCACCAAGTATTATGGTTTCCTGAGGTAGTTGGTTAGAAAGTGAACTAAGTAAGTCTTCTAGAATGTGAGTATTATTTCCAGGGGGAAGGTACATACAAATTAGATAAATCGATTTATTGTTGTTAATGTTTAGCTTGATAGATAATATTTCAGCTTTGGAGTCTAGTGATGGAAGTTCGTTATAGAGGGTGATTTGGAGATTAGATTTATAGATAATAGCAATGCCTCCACCTTTCTTCCTTATGCGGTCACGTCTAAGTATATTATAGCCAGGAGGGTAATTTCCTGATCTTGAATAGAGGGTTTTAGCCAAGTTTCGGTAAGACATAGTATATCAAATGCATGTAAGTCAAGTAGTGAATGGAGGTGATGGATTTTGTTATTTAAACTTCTTATATTAAGTTGTGCTATGAGTAAGGAGTTGGCTGTTTTAGTACATGATGATGTTATCTGTGAAGTATTATTATTTAGATTAAAATTATTATTAGTATCGGGACCTGGGTTAGGATGAATATCTCCATGTAGGAGGAGCTTGTGCTGGGAACAAAAATGGAATTTAAGGGATTTTGGTGAGTTGTATAGATTCTTTTTGTTGAGGAAGCATGATATATGAGTTGTTCTGTGGTATTTAGGAAGTAGAAAGTTAGAGGTACAGGTTATGTTACTATGGGTAAGGGTATTGAAAAAAGAGGTTGGTAAAGTTTGTTGGAGGTGAAGGTTTTGCTCATGTAGAGTGATATTTTCAAAGAAGGTACAATAATAGGGTATGGATAGGAGGGTATAGTAATGGTAAGGAGTAGGATAAATGTGAAGTAAGCTTTGAGTATAGGAGACATGATATTGAGTAAGTGACAGGTGAATATAGCTAGTAAGAGAATGTGAGTTTAAGAACAAGTAGAGATGAGCTAGCTTATAGAGAAAGGAAATCAGAGTGAACGGGAAAAAGATGAAGAAGAAAATGGAGAAAGAGGAGATAGGCAGAGGTTATAGTTTATAGTTAGGTACTATAGAATAGGAGGATGAAGTATGGCAAGGCCAGGAGAAAGGAGAGTGTAGAAATAGGCGAGAAAAGAGTTGGAGATAAGTTGGTGATGAAAAAGAATGGGAGGCAGTAGTAGAGATAGTGATTGCTGGGGGTTGGTTGGGTGAGATAGGGGAGTGTCTAGTGAAGTATAAGTGTAGGACCCTGGGGTGGGGTGGGAATTGGGGGTAGGGAGGGGAGCGAAGCGGGGCCAGAGCAAGTAGAGACAGAGAGATCGGAGACAATCAGTGAGCAGCAGGATATAGGGAGAGGTAGCAAAGCAGGCAGGTAACTGTAAGCAAAGCAGAAAGGGGAGTGGGTTAGAGAGGAGAGTGGAACTAAAAAGCACTAAACAGTATAATAGTTAGGAGAAGAGGAGGTACAGCCTAGAAATAGAGGGGAAAATAGAAGTAGGAGAAGTTGTGCATTATCACATAGGTGACACCCCCAGAAGCATGGAGCTTGAGTTTGTTGAGCCCATACTGTTGTATGCAAGTTGCACACTGAGCCAAGAGGAATTCAGCATGTGGAGGCAGCTGTTTCAGGGCTGGGAAGAGCTTTGCTGGCAGAGACGGTTGGCTACCCTGCAGGACAAGCAAGCTGACTAAGCTCATGGGGATTCCTGGGCAGGAATGAATGAGCTATAGGGCTGTTGCCTTGCCTGTGGCCTGGGAATTCCTAGCTCTTGCAACTATGTAATGAATGGATCAATTGGGTGCAGGTAGAGGAGTAACTGGGCTTGGTCCTTTGAAGGTGGAGCTAAAAAAAAGAAAGAAATCATATAATATTCAGAAAATTTCATATATTAAAATGACAGTCAGTACATTTGCAGTAAAAGAGTGAAGGGTGTGGAGAAATAAAATCAAAACAGTGTGTATTGGAGCAGAATAGAATGTGGTACTACTGTCGAAGTCATTAAAGGTGACAGTAGTGATTTACAAACAAGGGAAAAGAAAAATAAGAAGCCCAGATGGTGGAAATTGCAGTAGTTATTAGTTAACAGGTAACATGTTAGACAGCAGAAGGGTGACCAGTGGCATTCTTCAGTGCTCAGTACTGGAACTCCTACTGTTTAAAATTTATTTTGTGAATCTCAATATGGCTAACCCAGCATATACTAAGGCTTCCATTTGCTGTAGACTGGGTGTTTTTGTTCACTAAGCTTCTGATGCCATGTCACAACAACAATGGCTAAACCATACATATCAGCTGTGTATTAATACAAGAGTATGCCACTTAACATGCTTATGCACAACATCCAACTACATGTACTTCCGTACTTTACAAAATGGATGTAAATGTGGTCGGATGTTGTGCAGAAGAACGTTAAGTGAGGCACAATGTAAAGAATACGGTGTTCGCTTAACATCCTTGTCGCTTAACGTTCTGTGGGATAAAACCTATCCTGGATGTTAAGTGGTACACAGCTGTAATGGGCTTAAATTAAATTCAAATAGCATTTGGTAAACAAATCTCAGTAGCAGGTTACAGTATACACAGCATCCCACTCCAGACTGATGTATTCACGAGATGTTGTGGCACCTTTGTAGACCACCCCCTGCCTTTTGAACACCATGTAGCAAGAGTAGTTAGGAAATCCATCTGTCTAGCCCAGTAAATAACTAAAAGTACCTCCCCCATTCAGGTCAAAAAAAGTTATTCTTCTATACACTGTCCTGATCAGACAAATTTTAGAATATTTTACCCCTTTTAGTATGTATCTTCCCAAACACATCATGCAGGTAGAATGACCCAAAAGATGCTCAGCTACCCATATAGGCTTGAAGCTTGATCCCTGTACTATCATAGGTTTATAGGTTTGTAAGTTTATACTAGGATAGTGACCACTAGGGCCCTTATTAGCCTAGCCATGCAACTCAAATGTGACCCACAAATATGATTTATATGGGGGTGATTTACTGACTGTCTCTGTCCATCACAGAAATAAGGGCCAGACAGGTGGTCATTTTCTGATTACCCATCCATTGATCCAAGTTGCACTTAAATAGGGATAGGGAGGAACTTTGTGTCAAATGGAGGGAGAACCTGTTCCTGAGATTGGGAATTTTCTGTTTATGTCACAAGCAAAATTTAAGCCTTTTAATCTAGTAGTTCTGATTAAGTTTTTGTGGATGTAGAAAAGGTTAGTCAATTCAGGGTCCAGGGATTCCTTGTATGCCAGGCAAAGATCACCTCTCAGAAGTCTATATGATACCAAGTAAAGAGACAGGACTTTGAGGTAATCAGCATAGGTCATTGTGTTTACTCCCTGTACTCTTTTTTGTAAGGAATCTTTGTGGACATTCCAGTTACTGCATGTGTCTTATCAGTTACATACTGAAGGGAGCATTACACCCTATGAGGGATCTGATGAAAGCTGAGAACAGTGATATGATGACCTCTCTGAACCTAGATGCCATGCCTTTGCTTATAAGTTGAACAATACAAAAGAATTTTCATAGTACCTTGGACACATGTTGGTTGAAGGCTAGATTACTATCTACATGAGTTTCCAGATCCCTGACTAATGAATCACCTTTTAAGGGTGCTTTATTGATGATGCAGTTACCCGAGGTGACCGACTTCCCAAAAAGTCCTATAGTGTAGTTCTTGATAATGAGTTTTAAGCCATGGCTTTGGCACCAATCACTTCTCTGTGTTAGACCCTCCTGAAGGGTGTTCACATCTTGGGGGAGATTCACTGACTGCTGCCAGTTTGCAATCATCTGCGAACTTGGTTGGCCAGAGGCCTTTGACATTGACTTTGGCATTTGAGAATTAGAATCTAAAGAGGAGTGGGCCCAGCACAGAGCCCTGGGGTCTCCACTGGTGACCGGCCTGTTTGTAGAGGCAGCATCACCAATTCTAACCTCCTGGGTCCTATCAATGAGCCAGCTGGCTATCCAGTGTTTTGTAAAGGGGTTTATACCTAGTTTTTTAGGTTTGTTGAGAATGCTTGAGTGAGATATTGTATCAAATGTTTTAGCCAGACCTAGGTAGGTATTATGCACAATTCCCCCCTCATCCATTGCCTTAGTAACCTTTTCAAAAAAGTCCACCAGATTTAGTAAGTATGACCTTCATTTCACAAAGTCAAATTGAAATGGATCCAGTATTTGGTGGTCTCCTATGTCCTTGTTGATAATTTCCATGATATTGCGTTCCATGGCTTTGCAAATAAGACTAGTCAGACTAATGGGTCTGTAGTTTCCAGGGTCTGTTGAAGGTCCACCCTTATGAAGGGGGATGACCATTACAGTCCTCCATTCACATGGCACAAAGCTTGTTTTAAGACTATAGTTAAAACATGACTCCATGGGTCCTGATAAGTCATATTTTAGAGTGTTCAGGAGGCTTCCTGGGATGTTCTCAGGGCTTATTGAGGCTGTGTGCTTGACCTTAGAAAGAGCAGCCCATGCTCCTTAGTTATAGTTGGAGGGGTTGTTGAGGGTGGGGTGGGGGTGGGGGGCTAAAGCTGAAACTGAATTTTTCTGCAAGTAGGTTCAGTATATCACCAGGCTTGGTGAATGTGGCACCATTTACCATCGGTTTAGCACATTGCTGTGTGCTGCCATTAAGGTTTCAGACATAACTGAAGAAGGCTGTATGGCTACCTTTCACTGGGAGGCTATCTTGACCTCAAAGTTAGTTTTTCTTGATGTAATTAGCCTTCTTAGTTGCCTAATTAGATTGATGAAAGAGTTTTTATGTTTATGGAAATTACCCTTTTTGACTTTTGTCATAATTTGTTTCCTTTTGTTGTCTGTCCTGTTTAATTTGGGAAGCCACCAGGGCAGTTTATTTCTCAGGCTAGTCCTGAGCTTACTTCTGGTAGGTACAACAGCCTCTAAACAGCCATTGACATGGTAGTATAGATTTTCTGAGAGCAATTCAACATAAGCTGCCATGTTCTCCGAGTTTGGAGGGGCATTTAATTTTGATAAACCATCACTTAATGAAAGGTAGTTTGCCTTGAAATACTTCCTCTTATTGGTTTTAATCAGATTACAGAGTTGATTTTGATTTCAGGTGACAGCTTTGGTCGGACCTTACCAGGGAGGGTGACACATGGGAGTTGCAGCATTCTCTCATTTTTGTGAGCATGAGGTCCACTATGTTGAAGCCTCTAGTGTGCTTATTCACAGTTTGGTAGAGGATGTTTGTATTTACAAAGTCCAGGAATCTCTGTGCCTGTAGATTTGAGGCTGTATTGGATTCTCAGTCTATAGAGGGATAATTAAAGTCTCCCATGAGTACAGTGTTAAGTTGGAAGGTACATGTCTCTAGTAAGTCCAAGTATGCATTGTGAGCTTCATGGGACATTAAGGGTGGCTAGGATATTGTATGAGATTTTGTCTGTAGTGATCTGCACGCAGAGGAACTCCAGCACATCACCCTGTTTGACTACCCTAGAGATATGCTTATTGATGTATATTAAGACACCTCCATCTTTAGCCCTTTTCTGTGCAGCTATTGGTCTAAAGGTGTAAGAGAAACTGAAACCTTGCACTGCTATGGTATGCTCTGCCGCTTTAATCCATGTCTCTGTAATTGCACAGATGTCTGTATTTTGGAGTGTGAGGAGGGCTTGGAAGGAGTGAACTTTTTTTTATTTAGGTTGCTGGCATTGAGCAGTAACACCTTGAGGTTCAGTTGAGTTGATTTTGTTATGTCAAGAGGTTTGTCAGTTTGGCACTGCCTGAAAAAGGCACTATGGGGTGGTTAAGTTTTAGCCAGTATTTGAAAGTCTAGAGGGGAAAGGTGCAGACCATCCTTGGCAAAGCAACATGGACTGTTAACCATGTCCTCCCAAGCTGACAAGAATTGAATCCCCTAAGAATAACACCGGAAATAAACCCTGTTGTTGAAATCAACCATTTTTTGCTTGTGTTAGAGCATCATCTTCAGTGACAGTAATGTTCTGCTTGATGCTAGGTGCATTCTAGCCTGAGACACATAATTTGAAAGCTGCATAGTGTCCCTCTTCATATAGTGCAGGGATGTACTTCTCAGGTTATTTATACATACATGGACTATGATGGAGTCATACTGGTATCTGTGGCATAATGACTTGAATGTGTGCATGATTTGGTGTATCTTGGCTCTAGATAAGTAACTAATGGTTATCTTCTCCTTGTTTAGCCTGGTTAGAGGGGCATCACTATATTTTACAATGGAGTCCTCTATGAAGAGATTCCTAGGAAGTGTTTGCTTGCCTTAGGGGCTTAGTGTTTGGGGCTTCACTGACAGTGACAGCGTGTGTGGTGTTGTGTAGTTTTGCTTTGACAACAGGCAGTCTAGGCCATCTTTGTTGTTTAGGAAGATTGCTTTTAAGTGCTTCAGCATACATTAGTCTGTGCTTGTGTGTTGTTCGCTATGTGAGGTGGGTGTTGTATGTGTGGTTTTGACAACCTGATGAGTGCTTGTATACAAGAGTTTAGCCTTCAGTGTTATTGCGTAAATATACCTTTCACATACTGCGTCTGCTTCTTTAAGGATTAAGTGGCTGTTGGTAAACATGAGACAATTGTTACATTGTCTCAAGATGCCCATATCCACCAAGCTGGCTGCAGAGAAGTTAGGAAATTGCACGTGCATGCTGCCCAGTCCTTTGATTGGTGAGCTACAAGGGAGTTATTTATTGGGGTTAGAAGGCTATTAAGGGTACTTTGTTGGTGCAGACTTATAAGGATGCTTTGTTGGGGTAGGTGGTCTAAACAGTACTAAATTCCACTAACTTTAATGTTTACATAATACTGAATTCTACTCAATCGGTAGGTATTGCCCTTTGACACCAACCCAGCTAGCTGCTCTAAGCTTGTCAGCATGCAAGGTATTTGCTCTATATTGCTGCTTTACAAGTTAAAGTTTCATGGCCTATTCTACAGGGAAAATTTGCTTTCTAGGTGTACAGGGCACCAGTAACTCATGCAAACACACAAAATTTACAGCCGCACAGAAATCTAAGGCAAATAATGACTACACTACAACTCATTTTGTGCATCTCCCAACTCAGGTAGACCAGGCAAACTCCTTCTGCCACAAGATGAATAAACCCAGTCCTCCTAATATAAATGCACAGTGGAAGAGACCCGTAAGGGCAGTGCTACTACAACCCAGTTAAACGGCTAGCTGGAAATTCCTTGCTGAAGGCGATTTCAGGACAGTCTTAGCAGTAACAGTGAAAGGAAGAACAATTTTTTTTTACAAAAAATACAGTGAAATACACAGATAAACACAGGAAACAGTAGCTATCACTCAAAATAACTTAAGCAACTGCTGTTTAGCGTGGTTGGCACTAAGTACAAGTAAAACACTTCCAGAATGCAGGTTAGGACTCCAAGATTTGCTGAGCTGTAGGAAAATGAGCAGGAAACAATATGTAGTAAAAGGTGGATTACTCAAGAGCAAGACTGGTTTGTTGAGTGAGCAGTCAGTATTATGGGTCTATGGAAAAAAATAGGTGGGAAGAGTATTTAAATAGCTTATACAAGAGGCAGTAGCAATGAAAGAAGGGAGGGAGGGAAAGACCTTGGAAATTAGAGTACAGTAGGGATGGATATCAGAGACACAACCTTATAAAATCACCACAGAACAGGGTAGGAATGGTGGAAACATTTTCAAGCAGGCTTGTGAGGGAGACTTCCAGTCAAACAATGCCAACATTAGAGCTCTTTTGAAAACTTTAGCTTAACATGTTAGTAGGGAATGGGCAGACACAGAATGCAACTTTAACCAGGAAAATGATAAGCAGAATATAAAAACACTGAAGCCAAATTGGAGTAGAGAAAGTTTTCTCACTCTTGAACTTCTACTACAGTTTAAGGCACCAGACTTTGCAGAAATTTACCAGTAATGCTGTTTATGGAATAAATAGTAACAAATGACTAAGGTTCAAATCTGTCTGTAGTACACAGACCTGCCACAACTGTGAATTAAACTAGAGGAGTGTGGCCCAGGGGTTTTAAATACAAATAGCTTTTACAAGTAATTCTTCTTGTGGAAATAGAAGTGAAGAATAATGTAGGAGCACAATCTTCTTACAACTGCAAATCTGCAAATTAAAGTACAAGACTAAGGTCCCAGAACAAACTAAAGCATGCAAACAGATAACTTTTTTTGGTTAAAACATGGAATACAGCAGAAAAGTACAAATAAGTGTTACCACACAGGAAGTGCAGCTTAAATATTTAAGCAGAATTTAAATAATTCTCTCTCCTTGTTGATGAAAAGCTAGATGGTCTTCGTGTTTCACTGTTGCAGTCATTACATTTGGGTTATCTGCTTGCAGTAGCCCTCAGTCGGCCTGGTTAACAAAGTCTTGGGTTCTGCGTCGGATGCTGTCCCTTCTTCCATGACGTCAGGTCATCAGGGGTATAAAACATACAGCCGACGCCATTACATCAGTCTTTCTTGTCGTGCGGTGCTCGAATCAGAAGCAGTTTGCAAGTGCCGATCGGCCAACTCCTGAAATTTTCGTTTTTGAGTTTCATAACCGAAGTCTTCAACCAAAGCTAAGTACCCCTTGGGGAAACTTTTTCTTGCTTCTTACCGATGTCAGTAAAAGTTAATAATTGCATTACTTGTGGAAAGCAAATACCTCACAAAGATTTTCATTCATACTGTGTTCTTTGTCTGGGCCCTGACCACAACGTACCTTGCTGTTGGTTTTGTGCTTTATTTAATCAGCACACTATCTGTTGTCGGTATATTTTTGCCTCTAAATATTTCGGTTCTCGGTTTAATTATCCAGAAATGTCATCGGTTAGCCATCCGACTACCGGGATTCTGAAAAAACGCAAAGATAAAGACAGAGACAGGCCGCCTAGGTCCAAAGCTGCTGACGATGCTTCTCCTAAGGCAGTCGCCAGTTTGCTGGTACTCAGTGAGGTGCTTTTTCAGCCCCTGATACCCGCTACTTCTGATTCGCAGGCCTCTACTGAGACCCATTCGGAGTCCGGTATGCCACGAGATGCTTCAACTGTGGAACCTACGGATGTCTCTACCTTGGATGGGTCCGGAGCCACTGTGCAGGCACCGGCTTCTGAGGGTGTATTCAGACCTATGGACTTGCATATTAAACCGACACCTCCTTCTTCATTTAGGCCTAAGTCTCGAACCATGCCTACGAAATCGATGCCCAGGCCGCATGCTCAGGCCTCTATGCCTAAAAAACAAATAAGAATGGCTGAAGAACTTATAACATAAATCAGGGGAAGCCAACCTCCCCCTTCTAAGAGACCTAGGACTGAAGTTGTTTATGAATCTTCAGACCAGGATTCTGATTTTTCTGATTCTTCTGATTATCTGGATTTGCCCTTGTCTACTTATGAGGATTCTGATGCAGAGGACTTTATTCCCTCTGCTTCCCCTCCAGAGGATTTTTCTTTCGGTGAAATCTTACCTACTCTAAGGGAGAATTTCCACAGGGAAAGCCAGGATTTTTCTGATTCAAAAAAGAGGCTAAGGGATTTCTTACTCCTGCCTCAGCGTAGGCCTTTAGCTATACCTCCTGTACTAGACATTGTTGATGATGCCTTTTCAGAATCTAGTTTGGCCCCTAATTCTTTGCCTCCTGCTCCCAGAAAACCTGACAGATATTACAGGGTTCCTGAGTCCCACAAGTTTCTTTTTAAAAATCCTATTGCGGATCCAGAGACTATTTCACAGGGACCCAAGGGCATTAAGGCTTCTACTGCTAAAAATCCTACCCCTTCTGATAAAGACTCCAGGGCGCTGGATAGATGGGGTAAGAAGGTTTACACTTCTGCAACCTTGGCCATTAGGGCTTTAAACTGCCAGATGTTCATCGTGTTACCCTGCTGCAGTCATCACACTTGGGTTATCCTGTCGTCAGGCGGTCCCGCAGTCTTCCTGAATTCCAAAGTCTTGGTCTGGTGTCGGTCGCTGTCCTTCTTCCCTGACGTCAGTGCGCCAGGGCTATATATGATGCATCCAACTCCATTTTCTCCAGTCTTTCTTGCCGCGTGGTGCCCGAAGCAGAAGCAGTTCGCAAGTGCCGGTCGGCCGACTCCTTAGATTTTCGAAGTTGAATTTCAGATCCGAAGTCTTCAATAAAGCTAAGTACCCCGTTGGGGAAACTTTTCTTGCCTCAGACCGATGTCAGAAAAAGTTAACAATTGTATTTCTTGTGGGAAGCAAATACCTCATAAGGATTTTCATTCTTATTGTATACCTTGCCTAGGCCCAGACCACAATGTCACTGGTTGTCACTTTTGTGCTAGGTTCAATAAGCGAACTATAAAACAACGCTTTGATTTCGCACGACACTACTTCGGTAGAAAATTTAATTACACTATGCCGTCGGAGCAACCGACTACCGGCGTGCACAAAAAACGCAAAGATAAGGACAGGCAGCCTAGACCCAAGCCAGACTCTGAGGCCTCGGCTGGGCTGGTCTCCGGTTCACCGGTTTTCAGTGAGGCGCCTACGCAGCCCCTGGCTACCGCAGAATTGGAACCCGAGACCGCTTCGGATCCTTTGTCGGAGAGTTCTAGGCCGACGCAGCCATTTTCTTTAGGCCCTACCGACGACATTGCAGAAAGAGAATCCGGTGCTGCAGAAACACCTTTGGTTTCTGAAGGTGTCTTCAGACCGACGACGCTCACCATAAAAACATATCCTAAGCTTAAGACTCCTCTTAAACCAAAAAAGACTGCACTTCAGTCTCCAGTTCAAGGCCCCATGCCTAAGAAACAGATGCTTAAAATGGCTGAAGATTTGATCTCTTTAATCAGGGGTTCCCAACCCCCACCCGACAAAAGGCCTAGACAAGAGGAAGATTATGCCTCCTCTGATCAAGTGTCTATTTCCTCAGGCTCCTCTGAGGAACAAGATTACTCCTTTCCCCTTATGAAGATTCTGATGCTGAGGATTCCATTCCCTCAGCTTCTCCCCCTGAAGACTACTCCTTTGGGGAAACTTTACATACTATGAGGGAACATTTTCACTGGGAAGGTCAGGACTACTCTGACTCAAAGAAAAGGCTCAGAGAGTTTCTTTTACTCCCCCAGCACAGACCACTTGCTATCCCCCCAGTTTTAGACATTGTGGATGATGTTTACTTAGAATCTAGTTTAAATCCAGATTCTCTGCCTCCTGCTCCAGCCAAACCAGACAGATATTGTACAGTGCCTGACTCCCACAAATTCCTTTATAAAAACCCTGTTGCTGACCCAGAGACTATCTCCCAGGGTCCCAAAGGGGCTAAGGCTTCTATGGCAAAAAATCCTGTACCTTCTGAAAGGGACTCCAGAGCACTAGACAGGTGGGGAAGAAGGTTTACACCTCAGCCACTCTAGCTATGAGAGCACTAAATTGTCAATTTCACATGCTAAAATACCATCAATTCCTAATGTCTCAAATAAAACAAAAGATGAGCACGCACCCTCAACAGTCTGAATTGAAGGAAATGCAGGATCTGTTGCATGCAGCTGAACAGGTGGGCAAACATACTTTACAATGTGGATTTGATTCCTTGGAAGCTTCCTGTAGAGCAGCTGTTACTGGGTCTGTTATACGTAGGCATGCTTGGTTAAAGGAACAAACTCTGCCTGATCATGTTAAAGCAAAGTTACTAGATGCTCCCTTACAGCAGGATGTCCTATTTGGAATTAAAGCAGAAGAAGTCTTAAAGAAAATGGAGGATAAGGCAAAATCTATGCAGACGGTCAAAGATTTCTTACAGGTTCAGCCCCCTCGCTTCAGCAGAAATTGGCCAACAAAAAATTGGTCCTTTCCAGCTACTGACAGACCTCAGAGGGGTAAATACAGATGCCCAAGAGGCAGAGGACAACCACAAACCCACTACAAACCTCGACAATGGGGCAGTGCAACACAGAAGGGAGGAGAAGACAGGCCCAAACTACTAGAAGGCAAACACAATGACTTAAACCTCATATGGCCAAGCAAAACTCTCTTGGCAGCTCCCTTGGGAGGAAAATTAGCACTTTTTCAGACAACTGGCGCATATTCACAAAGGACAAATGGGTCCTAGACATTATTTCACAAGGATACAGATTCCATTTCTACACCTTGCCAACGATAAGAGGAATGCCAAACCTGCCACAAAATCAATGGGCAGAGGCACAAAAACAAATTACAGCTCTCATGGACATGAGAGCCATTCAACTGGTACCTACATGGGAGCAAGGCCAAGGATTTTACTCAAGACTCTTTCTAGTCCCCAGAAAGGACAATGCTTGGAGACCGATTCTGGACCTTTCAATTCTAAACACCTTCTTACAAGTACCCAAATTCAAGATGCTAACACTACAGCAGCTTCTTCCCAGGTTGGGCAAGAAAGCATGGCTAGTAACGTTGGACCTCAAGGAGGCATACCTGCATGTCCCTATCAGACAAAATTGCAGAAGATACCTCCGTTTCATTGCAGGTTCAACCCATTACCAATTCTCTGCACTGCCCTTTGGCTTATCCACTGCGCCCAGGGTTTTCACAAAATGCCTGGCACCAGTAATTGCATACTGCAGACACAGAGGAATTCAAATATACCCATACCTGGACGACTGCCTCATCCAAGCAGAAAGCAAGGACAGCCTCTTACAACATCTGGCTTTTGTAAAACACCTTCTAAGTTGCCTAGGGTACACAGTAAACGAAAATAAATCAAAACTAGTACCCTCACAAAATAGGCACATTCCTGAGTGCCAGCTTGAACACAATGGCCCAGATGGCTTATCTGATGCCAGACAAACAACTTCAACTGACTCAATATTTCAAAACAATGGCAACAAAGACCCAACTCCCTGCAAGAAAAATTCTGCAGGCCTTGGGCTTCATGGCATCTTGCATACTACTAATACCATTTGCAAAGCTGCATATGAGGAAATTACAGTGGTACCTAAAAAGCGTATGGTCTCAACACAGCCACAGCTTGGACACAATGATATCTCTCATTCCCTGCCTTCAACAAGAGTTTCTATGGTGGTCACAGGCATGTCACCTCAACAAGGGTCAGCCTTTCACCTTGCCCTCAGCCAGGCAAACTATGACAACAGATGCATCAGACTATGCCTGGGGGGCACACATGGCAGGACAGTGCGTTCAAGGCATATGGACTGCAGATCAAAGGAATCTGCACATCAATCAAAAAGAAATGCTAGCTGTACAGAATGCCCTGACAGCCTTCAAGGACCTCTTGCATCCAGGACAGCTTACAATAAGGACGGACAACACCACAGTAATGTGGTACATAAACAAACAAGGGGGTACACACTCCTACCCTCTATGCAGGCAAGCAATGACCTTGTGGAACACAGCACTGGCGTACCAAGTTCAGCTACAAGCTCAATTCCTGCCAGGGAAAAAGAACACATTGGCAGACGACCTCAGCAGAAACATCATGGATCCCCACGAGTGGAAACTGGATCCACAAGTATTTGCAATGATAACTTAAAAATGGGGCCACCCAGACATAGACCTGTTTGTCAGCCCCCAAAACTATCAGCTAACAAAATTTTGTACAAGGACGCTTCACCATCAAGCTTGGAAAGTGGACGCACTCTCATTCAGTTGAAAAAAACTGACAGTATATACCTTCCCTCCATTGCCCCTTCTCACAAAGGTGCTGCTGAAAGTCAGGAAGGAGAGACCCAGAATGATACTCATAGCCCCAGACTGGCCACACCAACACTGGTACCCACTACTAAGGAATATGGCCCAGGGCCCACCTTGGATTTTACCACAAATTGCTCATTTGCTCACACAGCATGACAATCAGATTCTACACAGCCAGCTCAAAACCTTAAATTTGGCTGCATGGCAAATCACCTAAGCAACCAGCCAGCTCCTCTTCCTCAAGCAGTTATGGATGTTATTCTGGAAGCTAGGAGGCCCAGCACCAGGAAGGCCTACTCGGACAAATGGAAAAGGTTTTGCGCCTGGAACCAAGCTAAAGGCCAAAATACCCTTCAGCCACACATACCTCAGATTCTACAGTATTTAACTGAGATGTTGCACAAAGGACTTTCTTTTTCATCTATTAAAATCCACGCCTCAGCTATTTCAGCCCACTACAACACGGATCCTCCCTTATTTTCACATCCGCTTCTAAGGCAGTTTCTCAGAGGAGCCAAAAACATTAGGCCCCCCAGGAGAGCACCTACACCAACCTGGGACCTCAACTTTGTTCTGGAAAAACTTACGCTACCTCCTTTTGAACCAGCTTTCTCTGCTGACCTAAAGTTTATATCATGGAAGACTGCCCTGCTGCTAGCAATAACTTCAGCCAGAAGAGTCTCAGAGCTTCAGGCACTAATGGCAGTAGAGCCTTTCCTCATTTTCCATCAAGACAGAGTTTCTCTACGAACTAATCCCTCCTTTATGCCTAAGATGGTATCCAGTGTGGCTCTAAATTAAACCATCCACTTACCCACCTTCTTTCCAAATCCACAGAACAAAGGAGAAAGACTCCTGCACTCCTTGGACATTCACAGGAAACTACATTACTACTTGGATAAAACTAAAGTTTTCAGAAAATCTGACCAGCTCTTTGTATCCTATGCTGCAGCTTCACAAGGGAAGGCTATATCAAAACAGACCATTTCCAAATGGATAGGACATTGCATTCATTTTTGCTACACCCATCATGGCAAACCAGTTCCTGCTACCATAAGGCCCTACATCTACAGCCTTCCTCAGGGGGGTGCCAACCAAGGATATTTTGGAAGCTGCAACTCGGAGTTCAGTACATACCTTCACCAAACACTACCACTTACCACTTTACTCTAAGACTAGAGCTGGCTTCGCCACTGCAGTTCTGCAGGGCCTTCTAGCCTCCTCTAACCCTGTTTGACTCCACCTCCCATCCTTAGCTTTGGGATTCTACCCAAGTGTGATGACTGCAGCAGGGTAACACGATGAACATAGTACAGTTTTGTACCTACCATAAATGTAGATGTTCGAGTGTATGCCCTGCTGCAGTCCAGGTTACCCTCCCTCCATCCCCTCTGACCTAACTAACTAAAACCTGATACTACCTTTGTGATGTATTTGCTTATAGCTGGAGGGATGTTTTGTTTGTGCTAAACTTTTTAGATTGGTACTATTTACTGACAACCTTTTTGGGGGCACCTGACATCTGGGGCAAGAAAAACTGAAGAAAATGGCGTCGGATGCATCATATATACCCCTGGCACACTGACATCAGGGAAGAAGCGACAGCAACTGACGCCGGACCAAGACTTTGGAATTCAGGCCGACAGCGGGACCGCCTGACGACAGGATAACCCAAGTGTGATGACTGCAGCAGGGTATACACTCGAACATCTACATTTATGGTAGGTACAAAACTGTACTTTTCATATGTTAAAGTATCAACAACATGTTATTCGGTAGCTTAAACAGAAAATGATGTTGATTCCTGACTGTGCTGAAAATAAAGAATTACAGGATTTAATGCATTCTGCTGAACAGGTTGGTAAACATACTTTGCAATGTGAATTTGATTCATTAGAGGCCTCTTGCAGGGCTGCTGTTACTGAGTCTGTGCTCAAAAGGCATGCTTGGCTTAAGGAGCAATCTTGGCCTGATCATGTTAAAGCTAAACTGTTGGATGCTCCCTTAAATCAAGACCGCCTGTTTGGCAACAAAGTTGAGGAAGTTCTTAAAAAGATGGAAGATAAAGCTAAATCTATGCAAACTGTTAAATATTTCTTGCAAGTTCAGCCTCCTAGATTTAGTAGGCATTGGTCCTCTAAGAATTGGTCCTTTCCAGCCCCTTCCAGGTCTTCTCAACCCAAACCCAGATACAGCAGAAACCCCAGATTTCAATCCCAGGGGACACACAATACTAAGCAGTGGGGGATTTCCACACCCAAATCTGGGAGTAGTAAGACTCCCCCCTATGGAAAACTGTCTCAATGACTTGCTTTTAAAACTTTCAAGCACTTTCCAACTGAATGCTCCTTTAGGCGGAAAGATTGGTCTGCAGTTCAAAAACTGGGAACTCATTACCCAGGACAAATGGGTTTTAAATATAGTGTCCCAAGTCTACAGATTTCACTTCTACACATTACCAACAACAAGCGGGTGGCCAGATCTACCCCCAAATCAGTGGGCAGAGGCCCGAAATCAAGTTCTCTCTCTATTAAGCATGGGAGCTATTCAGTTGGTACCAGAAGAGGAAAAGGGACAAGGTTTCTATTCGAGACTTTTCCTGGTACCCAGAAAAGGCAATACATGGCATCCTATCCTGGACCTTTCTACTCTAAACACCTTTCTGGTGATTCCAAAATTCAAAATGCTGACTCCACACCAGCTGCTTTCTATGCTAGGCAAAGATGCATGGTTGGCAACACTAGACTTAAAAGAAGTATACCTGCACATCCCTATCAGGGAGTCTTACAGAAGATACCTATGCTTCAAAGCAGCCTACATGCACTATCAGTGCTCTGCACTGCCCTTTGGCTTATCTACTGCGTCCAGGGTATTCACAAAGTGCCTAGCTCCAGCCATTGCATTTTGCAGGCAAATAAATATTCAAATATACCCATATATATATATACCTGGACGATTGTCTAATTCAGGCAGAAAGCCAGGGCATACTTTTGAATCATCTGCCCTTTGTTCAAAGGGTGCTGACTTGTCTGGCGTACACCATAAACGAAAATAAATCACACCTGTTACCCTATCAACAAGTTATATTCCTGGGAACAAGCTTGAATACAACTTTCTAGATGGCTTTCTACATGCCAGAGAAATGGATTCATTTGACAACCTACTTCAAACAAATGGCCAGAAAAACCCAGCTATCTGCAAGGCAAATACTGCAAGCCTTGGGGTTCATGGCCTCCTGCATTCTTCTAATTCCGTATGCAAGGCTGCATATGAAGAAACTACAATGATATCTCAAAAGCCTATGGTGTCAACATTCACAGGATCTAGAAGCAATGATTCCTATCATACCTTGCCTACGCCTAGAGTTCCTTTGGTGGGCAGAGTCCTGCCACCAAAACAGGGGACTACCATTCACACTACCCCCTGCCGCCCAAATCTTAACAGCAGACACATCAGACTATGCATGGGGGGCTCACCTGGAAGGGAAGTGCATTCAGGGCAAATGGAACCCAAGTCAAATGCACCTGCACATAAATCAAAAGGAAGTGTTAGCTGTACAGAATGTTCATAGGTTCATAGGTTGGTACTAGGCTATCGGCCCTAGGGCCTATACAAGCCTAGCCATAACAATTCCCTGGCTATTTCTTCCCACACTGTTTACTTCCCTGGACCCCTGTCTAGCAGGGTGACTGACATTATCCCTGGGGTGAATTTCCTTTCTCCCATCTAGTCATCAAGGTTCCTTTTGAAGAGGGCCAAAGAGGTGCTGTGCTTGACATGTATGGGCAGTCTATTCCAGAATCTGGGGAGTCTCTGGGTCAGGAACCTATCCTTCCAGCATGTTTTGTTTATTGTGATGACAAGGTTTAGATCCCTGGAGCGTGTGGCTCTGAGGTTTTGGGATTTCATTAAGTGTAGCATGTCCAACAGGTCTGGGTTTGACATGGCCTTGTATGTTAAGCAGAGATCGGCTCGGAGTAGACAATATGCGACAGAGTATAGTTGGAGTTTTTTAAGGCAGTCATCTGCTTTAGGCCTGTGATTCTTTTAGTGAGGTATTTCTGCGGCCTTTCCAGTTGTTGCAGATGTCTTGAGAGGTACATACCAAATGGGGCCTTGTATTCTGTAATGGGTCTAATGAGGGATGAGTACAGTGGGACAATGACCTCCTTTTTTCTGGATGAAAAGCCCTTAGTGATGAGGTATGCCAAATAGAAGGATTTCCTGACTGTTGTGGTGATGTGGTTATTGAAAGTGAGGCCACTGTCCACCTGTGTCCCTATGTCTCTTGTCACACTTTCGGTGTTTAGTGTACTGCCACCTATGTGGTAATTCACGGGTGAATGTTTTTTCCCAAAGGGAATAACTGTACATTTCTTGGCATTGAGCTTGAGCCCATGGCTCTGGCACCAAGCATCTGTTTCTGTAAGGCCCTTTTGTAGAGTATCGACATCATTTGGGGATTCAATAATGGCTCCCAGTTTGCAGTCATCTGCGAACTTTGTTAGCTAGTGTCCGTTAGTGTTGGTCTGTACTTCAGAGAAGTAGATGCCAAACAAGAGAGGTCCCAGGACTGAACCCTGAGGTATTCCACATGTCACTTGTCTGGAGCTGGATTTGGAGTCAGCTACTTTTACAGTGTGGGTTCTGTCAGTAAGCCAGTTGGCAACCCATCGAGTGACATAGGGATTAATGCCCAGCTTACTAAGTTTGTCTATGATTCCAGAGTGGGGGATGGTGTCAGAGGCCTTGGCGAGGTTCAGATAGGCTGTGTGGGACTGCCTTACTCTCGTCCATGGCTCTGGAGACTATTTGAAGAAGTCAATCAGGTTCGGGAGGCAAGATCGTCCCTTCACAAACCCACACTGGGTGGGGTCCTGTGTTTTAAGGTTGCCAATGTCTTTGTTTATAGGTTCCATGATAATACGTTCCATAGCCTTGCAGATCAGGCCTGACAGCCTTCAAGGACCACATTTTTCCTGGACAACTAATGGTAAAGACGGACAGCATCACTGTCATGTGGTACATAAACAAGCAGGGGGGTACACATTCTTACCTCCTCTGCAGACTAGCCATGGCATTGTGGAAGACAGCCTTGAGCTACCAAGTGAATCTACAAGCTCAGTTCCTGCCAGGAAAACTAAATACACTGGCAGACGGACTAAGCAGAAACCTCATGGACCCACATAAGTGGAAAATGGAACCATATATTTTCAACATGTTGACAAGCAAGTGGGGTAGCCCAGATATAGACCTGTTTGCCTCCCCCCAGAACCATCAATTGGACAAATTTTGCACAAGGATTCCCCACAAGCTAGCTTGGAAAGTGGATGCTCTATCCTTCAGCTGGAAAAATCTATCAGTTTATGCCTTTCCTCCTCTGCCTCTGCTCTCCAAGGTACTACTAAAGATCAAACAGGACAAGCCAAGGACGATTTTAATTGCACCAGACTAGGCACGTCAACACTGATACCCCCTCTTGCGCAGTGTGTCATGCTTGGCCACATGGCACCTGCCTCAGACTCCTTCCCTGTTGTCTCAGCAAGAGAACCAGATTCTACACCCTCGGCTGCAAACCCTGAACCTAGCAGCCTGGCTAATTACCTAATCTCTCCTTTGCCATCCCTCAGTAAATCAGTGATGGATATCATTTTAGAGGCAAGGAGGCCTAGTACTAGAAAATCTTATGCTGCAAAATGGAAAAGATTTTGTGCTTGGAATCAATCTCAAGGGATGAGCGCAGCAGTGCCCACTTTACCTCAGATTCTACAATAGTTGACTGAGATGCTTCATAAGGGCTTGTCCTTTTCCTCCATCAAAATTCATGCCTCAGCCATTTCAGCTCATTTCAGCACAGAGCCTCCCCTTATCTCTCACCCACTGCTCAAACAGTTCCTCAGAGGGCCAAAAAATTAAGGCCACCCAGGAGATCTCCAACTCCAGCCTGGGACCTTAACTTTGTCTTGGAGAAACTCACTTTTCCTCCTTTCGAGCCAGCTGCTACTGCAGATTTAAAATTCCTTTCCTGGAAAACAGCTTTCCTTTTAGCAATCACTTCTGCAAGAAGGGTATCTGAATTACAGACCCTTATGGCAGTGGAGCCTTTCATCATCTTTCATGCGGACAAGGTGTCCCTCAGAACCAATTCCTCCTTCACGCCCAAGGTGGTATCCATTGTGGCTCTTAATCAGTTCATTCATTTGCCTACCTTCTTTCCTAACCCACAGAAAAAAAGGGGAATGGATACTGCACTCCTTAGATGTGCACAGACAACTTAGATTTTACTTCGACAGGACTAAACCTCAAAGGAAATCTGAACAACTGCTTGTGGCATTTGCTGCAGGGACAGAGGGGAAAGCTATTTCAAAGCAAACTATTTCAAAATGGATAGGCCACTTGCATTCATTTCTGCTATAAGCACCATGGAAAACCTATCCCACAGGGCATCAGACCCCATTCAACCAGGGCTGCATCTACCTCCACAGCCTTTCTCAGGGGCGTTCCTACCAGGGACATCCTAGAAGCTGCTACCTGGAGTTCTGTACATACTTTCACCAAGCATTATCATTTGTAAATTTTCTCTAAATCCAGAGCTGGCTTTGCCACTGCAGTCTTTCAGGGTCTTATAGCTGGTCCTAATTCTATTTAAATTCCTCCTCCCAACCTTAGCTTTGGGAATCTACCCAAATGTAATGACTGCAGCAGTGAAACATGAAGAACATAGTACAGTTGTGTACACTTACCATAAATGTAGATGTTCGAGTATATTCACTGTTTCAGTCCTGGTTACCCTCCCTCCAGCCCCCTTTCTTCTTTTGTCTATACCTCTACTCTCCCTTACTATGCTCAAAAAGCTTTTTGGTGTATTTGCTTTTTTGGTTGGAGGTATATCCTTGTAATTATAGATTTAATTGCTTCCCATTAGGGGGGCACTGGAGATCTGGGGCAAGAAAAACTGATGTAATGGCGTTGGCTACATGTTTTATACCCCTGATGACCTGACGCCATGGAAGAAGGGACAGCATCTGACGCAGGACCCAAGACTTTGTTAATCAGGCTGACTGAGGGCTACTGCAAGCAGATAACCCAAATGTAATGACTGCAACAGTGAATACTTTCGAACATCTACATTTATGGAAAGTGTACACAACTGTACTTTACTGATAGTTACATACCTCCCTATGTCTTGGATAAAAGACTCTTACAGAGTCATGTGCAGTCATTTATGTCTAGCATGTTGTGCTGTTAAGGGCCCAATCTTCCTTGTTCTCCTATACCTCCACAAAACAAGTGGCTTCACAAACTTGAATTCAAGACTATTTTCCATCAACAAATAAATAAGACATGTTGAAGGGACAGATTCATTACTTACTGCTCCCCCATCTGTAGAGTAATCTTCCTTTACATATAAAACAGAGTGATATCCTCATCCTCATTTCCTTTAAGGCAAACCTTTAAAATTGAATAGGTGCCCATCAATTCATCCTGGGCCTGACATATGTTTGCCCACCTGGAGGTAAAAGGCACTTTATGAGGGTGGGTACGTGCCGTACCTCTCAACCTCTTAACTCAAGAAGTAATGGGGGACAAAGGCCCAAAAATAGGGACAGATTTTAAATATTACTCATATAAACTAAAAAAAAAAGTTGTTAGAATAACATCATTTGCATTAGGACACATTTTCTGAAAAAAAATTGTCTGAAATGCAAATGTATGTCATTATTTAGTGACTTTAGTCATCAGTGATTTGCCAGAAAACCACAAATTTTATGAGGAACAGGCCAAAAAATATGAGGAAAATATAAGGACATTCTGTGAAAATCTGTGCAGTTGAGGGGTATGGTATCAGCAAAGTGATTAAGGTCCATGGGCTGTCTTGTAATCTGTATGAATCTATGAAGAAGGAAGAACTAGACAAATGCTTGGTTATGCATGAATTCAAACGTGGTACAATTTTGGTCAGGCTGTTGAGGTGTAGTGAGCTGCAATCTTTGGACATGCTTATGGACCTATAAACTGTCATCACCGAAGACATGGAAGGGATCCATTCATCTCTCAGGGTCTTCTTGTTATCAAAACTCAGCTACATCGTAGTACCAATTCAGTAGTAATGGCTTTACCATTGGGTGCCCTCATGGGAATATCTTCTGAGTATCTGGTGGCCTAGCCATGCTAAAATATACATCCTTGCTTGTGTTTTGTGTTTTACTGTGTGTAAACATGCATGCATGCATATGTGTGTGTAAAACACTAATTTGTAAGCAACACAAATTCTTCCATGAAAGAGAATGCCGTCTGACTATGTGCCTCAAAGTCTTGCTTCCATCTTCGTAAACCTAAGCAAATCAAACATCAATAAATTTACTAGGTGCTACAATAACATTGCCAGATTTGCCACAGGATCAGCTTATAGAACCCATCACTGCCTTAACCTTCAGTCATTAGACTGGCTTGAACTACGCTATCAACTGCAATATAATTAACTAATAGTTGTTCACAAAATCCTCTACCAACCAGACAGTACACCCATACTGAAAAATATTATTACCCCCTACAATAACCTAAAATCCCTTCGCTCTTTCAAAAAATTGCTAGTGTAAACTGTTAAAACCAACAATTCAGCTGGTGATTCACTATTCTCCAACTCTGCCAGTAAAAACTGGAACCTACTTCCTGCTGAACTCACCGCTGAACCCTCCTTATCCCAATTCAAAAAATCCCTAAAAATACAGTGGCTTTGTCCCTGTACAAACCCTGACTAACCCCCACTCTAACATTATTCATAAATTAAAACCTCATTACAAGAATAAAACTGACTGTCTGTTTAAAATTCTGTGTATCACCCACCTATTGGAAAGATTTAAAGTTAACACTACACCGTGTATGATAACCACCATAATATATGTGTTTTCCTTTTTCAGATGAAATCTTTAACTATTTCTTTCTCAGTTACTTGCTTCCAACCTTTGCTGTGTGCATGTGAGAAAAACATGTACCTGTGTGTACATATCTTTAAACAAATCTCAGTTTTGTGATAACTCACTGTAATAATTTCACTTTATTTACGCTTGTTTTTGTACATTTGGAGCTTTTCTCCTTGAGCCTCCATTGAAAATGGACCTTTATCCAGTCGGTCTTTCCCGGTTAACAAATGTAAAACAAAATAAATAAATAAATTTGAATTTGTTCATACGTTTTCTTTTTCTTTCTTGACTGCCTGTGACACAAGCTTATGTTTTATGAGCCTAATAAAAGGTATGCCACATAAGCCTGTAGGTCAGACATGTTCTCTTTATGATATTAAGTGTATAGATTCATAGATTATCTGGCAGAGAACCTCAAATCATATTTAGATGAAGAGACTATCCCTGTTTGTCTCCTACTGTTTCAGTAATACCTGTGTGCATGTTCTGTTTATTTAATTAGTGTCATTATTGCGGTTAACAAGGCAGCTCTGCCTGTATGAAAAAAAAATCCTTGCAAATCTTAACAGAGCCTCTAAGATTTATGCACAATGGCTGTTGCTGGGAGCTAAGCTGTGGTGCTGTATTTCCTTCCCTACGTCATTCTTATCTCCTAAAAATGCTTGAAACTTCTGTTTATGTTAACCGCTGATGTTCATCGTGTTTCACTGTTGCAGTCATTACTCTTGGGTTATCCTGCTGGCAGGCTACCCTCAGTCGGCCAGAATTCCAAAGTCTAGGTCTGGCGTCGGTTGCTGTCGGCTCTTCCCTGACGTCAGTGTGCCAGGGGTATAAAAGATGCAGCCGACGCCATTTTCTTCAGTCTTTCTTGCTGCGAGGTGCCCGAAGCAAAAGCAGTTCACAAGTGCCGGTCGGCCGACTCCTGAGATTTTCAAATCCGAATTTCCAAACTGAAGTCTTCATTAAAGCTAAGTACCCCGTTGGGGAAACTTTTTTCTTGCTACAGACCGATGTCAGAAAAAGTTAACAATTGTATTTCTTGTGGGAAGCAAATACCTCATAAGGATTTTCACTCTTACTCTATTCCTTGCCTAGGTCCTGATCACAACGTTGCTAGCTGTCGGTTTTGTGCTATATTTAACCAACACACTATCAAGCGTCGGTTCGATTTTGCATTTCATTACTTTGGCCGAAGATTTAATTATATAATGCTGTCGGAACAGCCGACAACTGGAGTTTACATAAAACGCAAGGACAAGGATAGGCATCCGAGGTCCAAAACTGATGACAAAGCCTCTACTAGGCCAGTCGCCGGTTCTCAGTGAGATGCTTTTGCAGCCCCTGGCGCCCGCTACCTCAGAGCCACAGGCCGCTACTGACTCCCACGTGGAGCCGACTGGGCCTCTGGAAACTCAAGATATTGGACACTCGGAAATCATCCCCTCAGATGGGTCCAGAGCTGCTGAGCAGGCATCGGCTTCTGAGGGTGTCTTCAGACCTACACAACTGTATATTAAGCTATCTTCAGCTTCAAAGACAAAGACTAAAGCAGCTCTAAAGACAAAGAATCAAGTACAGCATTCTCCTACTCAGACTTCCATGCCTAAAAAACAGATGCTCAAAATGGCCGAAGACCTAATTACTTTGATCAGGGGCTCCCATCCCCCTCCTGATAAGAGGCCTAGGCAAGAGACAGAGTATGATTCTTCTGATCAGGTATCTATTTCCTCTGATTCCTCTTCTGAACAGGATTACTCCATGCTTCCCTATGAGGATTCTGATGCTGAAGAATCCATTCCTTCAGCCTGTCCTCCTCAGGACTATTCTTTTGGGGAAACACTGCATACTATGAGGGAGCATTTCCACTGGGAGAGCTAAGATTATTCTGAATCTAAGAAAAGGCTCAGAGACTTTCTGCTTCTTCCTCAGCACAGACCCCTTGCTATTCCACCTATTCTAGACATTGTAGATGATGTATTTTCAGAGTCCGGTCTGTCCCCTGACTCTTTATCCCCTGCACCTGCTAAGCCAGACAGATACTACAGGGTCCCGGATTCTCATAAATTCCTATATAAAAACCCCGCTGCTGACCCAGAAACTATATCTCTGGGTCCCAAGGGGGTTAAAGCTTCCACTGCAAAAAACCCTGTCCCCTCTGATAGGGATTCTACGGCTCTAGACAGATGGGAGAAAAAGGTTTATACTTCTGCCACCCTGGCTGTAAGGGCTTTAAATTGTCAATTTCATATGCTTAAATATCAGCAATATTTAATGTCACTACTTAAACAGAAAATGTTGACAAATACTGAATGTTCAGAGAACAAGGAATTGCAGGATTTATTGCATGCAACTGAACAAGTGGGAAAGCATACTTTGCAATGTGGTTATGATTCACTGGAGGCCTCTTGCAGGGCCACTGTTACAGGTTCTGTTATTAGAAGGCATGGTTGGTTAAAGGAACAGAATCTGCCTGATCATGTTAAAGCAAAATTATTAGATGCACCATTACAGCATGATACTTTGTTTGGTACTAAAGCAGAAGAGGTGTTGAAAAAAATGGAGGATAAAGCAAAATCCATGCAGACAGTCAAGGATTTCTTACAGGTACAGCCACCCAGGTTTAGCAGGAACTGGCCTTCTAAAAATTGGTCCTTTCCAGTCTCAGACAGACCACAAAGAGGCAGATACAGGCGTCCCAGAGGCAGATCTTAGCCCCAAGGCTCATACAGGCCTAAACAATGGGGTGCTCCTACCTCCAAAAGCAGAGAAGACAAATCACAACCTTACAGGAAACAGTCCCAATGACTTTCCTCTAGTAGTTCCAAGCAGTTTTCTTTTGACAGCCCCCTTAGGGGGAAAACTAGCACTTTTTTCATCAAATTGGCAAATGGTTACCCAAGACAAATGGGTCCTGAATATAGTGTCCCAAGGCTACAGGTTCCATTTTCACACTCTACCAAGGTCAAAGGGCATGCCAGATCTGCCACACAATCAATGGGCAGAGGCACAAAAACAAATTACAGCCCTCATGGACATGAGGGCCATTCAGCAAGTACCACAACAAGAGCAGGGGCAAGGATTTTACTCCAGACTTTTCCTAGTACCCAGGAAGGACAAAACCTGGAGACCAATTCTGGACCTGTCTATACTAAATATGTTTCGGGAAGTTCCAAAATTCAGGATGTTGACTCTACAGCAGCTACTGCCCATGCTGGGCTTAATGCTTGGCTCGTAACGTTGGACCTAAAAGAGGCATACCTGCATGTCCCAATCAGACAGTCTTGTAGAAGATACCTCAGATTCATAGCTGGCTCAATGCATTACCAATTCTCTGCACTGCCTTTTGGCTTATATACTGCGCCCAGGGTCTTTACAAAATGCCTGGCACCAGTAATTGCGTTTTGCAGGCAAAAAGGAATTCAAATATATCCCTACTTGGACTGCCTAATTCAAGCAGAGAACAAAGACACTCTTCTAAAGCATCTGGCGTTTGTAAAAAGATTACTAATTGGCCTAGGGTACACAGTAAATGAAAATAAATCAAAACTAGTGCCCTCTCAAGAGATAATATTCATGGGCGTAAGCTTAAATACAACTGCCCAGATGGCTTATCTCACGCCAGACAAGCAAAAACAACTGACTACTTACTTCAAGAAATTGGCAACAAAAACCCACTCATCTGCAAGGAAAATCCTGCAGGCCTTGGGTTTCATGGCATCCTGCATTCTGCTAATTCCATATGCCAGACTGCATATGAGGAAACTACAATGGTATCTGAAAAGTGTTTGGACTCGGCATTGCCACAGCCTGGAGACAGTAATTGCACTCAAACTAAATAATTCAACAAACTAATAAAAAATAAAACATGGAAAAAGCACCACGCTAGGAAACAAAAACTGTATGTTAGCGCTTTCATTTACTAAAAATATGTAAACTTCTTCAGGCCAGAAGAAGTTTACATACTTTTAGTAAATGAAAGCACTAACATACAGTTTTTGTTTCCTAGCGTGGTGCTTTTTCCATGTTTTATTTTTTGACAGTAATTGCAGTCATTCCCTGCTTACAACAGGAGTTTTGATGGTGGGCAGAAGCCTGTCACCACAACAAGAGTCTGCAATTCAGTTTACCCACAACCAGAGAGACACTGACAATGGATGCATCAGATTATGCCTGGGGGGCCCATATGGCAGGAAAATGTATTCAGGGCACATGGCCTGCAAACCAGATGCATCTTCACATCAATCAAAAAGAGATGCTAGCTATTCAAAATGCACTGACAGCTTTCAAGGACCTGCTTCATTCAGGACAGTTACTGATAAAGACAGACAACACTACGGTCATGTGGTACATAAACAAGCAGGGAGGTACACATTCCTACCCCCTCTGCAGACAAGCAATGACCTTATGGGACACAGCATTGGCTTTTCAAGTTCACCTGCAAGCACAATTCCTGCCAGGAAAAACAAATACTCTGGCAGACGAACTAAGCAGAAACCTCATGGATCCCCACGAATGGAAACTGGATCCACAAGTCTTCAGCATGATAATAAGGAAATGGGGATACCCAGACATAGATCTATTTGCCTCCCCTCACAACTGTCAATTTCAGCGATTTTGCACAAGGATTTATCACAAGCAAGCATGGAAAGTGGACACCCTATCATTCAGCTGGAAAAATCTAACAGTATATGCTTTTCCCCCACTGCCTCTCCTTCCCAGAGTACTCCTAAAAGTCAGACAAGAGAAGCCAAAAATGATTCTGATTGCACCAGACTGGCCACGCCAGCACTGGTACCCAATCCTAAAGAGCTTGTCTCAAGGTCCAGCGTGGATATTGCCTCAAACTTCACACTTGCTGACCCAACAAAACAATCAGATCCTGCACAGCCAACTCAGGACCTTAAATCTGGCAGCATGGCGGATAATGTAGCCATTCAGAACACTCCTCTTTCAAAAGCTGTTATGGATGTTATCTTTGAGGCCAGGAGGCCCAGTACCAGAAAATCTTATGCAGAAAAATGGAAGAGATTCTGTGCTTGGAACCAGGAACAAGCCATTGACACGTCTGTACCAAATATTCCTCAGATTTTACAATACCTAACTGAGATGCTGAACAAAGGCCTTTCTTTCTCATCAATTAAGATTCATGCCTCTGCCATTTCAGAGCATTACAATACGGAACCACCTATCTTTTCTCATCCTTTAATACGGCAGTACCTTAGAGGGGTCAAAAACATTAGGCCTCCAAGGAGAGCACCAATTCCGGCCTGGGACCTCAATTATATCTTGGAAAAACTCACACTGCCTCCTTTCGAGCCAGCATCAACAGCAGATATAAAATTCTTATCCTGGAAAACAGCTCTGCTCCTAGCCATAACCTCTACAAGGCAAGTCTTGGAGTTACAAGCACTCATGGCTGTGGAACCTTTCATCATTTTTCATCCAGACAGGGTTTCTCTGAGGACAAACCCTACATTTATGCCTAAGGTGGTGTCCAGTGTGGCCCTCAACCAGACCATTCACTTGCCTACCTTTTACCCAAATCCACAGAACAAGGGTGAGAAAATTCTGCATTCTTTGGACATACACAGGCAGTTGCGCTTCTACTTGGACAGAACTAAAGCTTTCAGAAAGACTGAGCAACTTTTAGTGTCATATGCTGCAGGATCACAAGGAAAGGCTATCTCAAAACAGACTATTTCTAAATGGATAGGCCATTGCATCCGTTTCTGCTATTTTCAACATGGCAAATCAGTGCTCAAGGGCATTAGGCCTCATTCCATCAGAGCAGCAGACACTTCAGCAGCCTTCTTCAGAGGAGTACCAACCAAAGAAATCTTAGAGGCTGCAACTTGGAGTTCAGTGCACACCTTTACAAAGCACTACCACTTGCCTCTCTACTCTAAGTCCAGAGCAGGCTTCGCCACTGCAGGGCCTCATAGCCTCTCCTAATCCTATTTAGCCCAGCCGCCCATCCTCAGCTTTGGGATTCTACCCAAGTGTAATGACTGCAACAGTGAAACACGATGAACATAGTACAATTGTGTACCTACCATAAATGTAGATGTTCGAGTGTATTCACTGTTGCAGTCCAGGTTAACCACCCACCATCCCCCTTCTCTTTGCTGGGACTTATCTGCACTTCTCTATCCTATACAACCTTTTTGGTGTATTTGCTTGTAGATGAAGGAAATGTTATTTTTGTGCATGCATTTCTTATTGGTATATTTTTCAGCCTACCTATTTGGGGCACCTGACATCCGGAGCAAGAAAAACTGAAGAAAATGGCGTTGGCTGCATCTTTTATACCCCTGGTGCACTGACGTCAGGGAAGAGGCGACAGCAACCGACGCTGGACCTAGACTTTGGAATTCTGGCCGACTGAGGGTAGCCTGCCAGCAGGATAACCCAAGAGTAATGACTGCAACAGTGAATACACTCGAACATCTACATTTATGGTAGGTACACAACTGTACTTTCTGCTGCCTTCTTACCAGTATGGATTCAGTTTCTTAAGAATCTCATCACATATTATTCCCTGTTCATAGATCTTAGGTACTTATGAGGCTGTTGATCTGTGAGGATCTTAAGAAACCTAGTCTTATTTTCCCATGGTATTTTTTTTGTCCCTTGTGTTTTGTGTAAGTAACCCAGCAACATAACAAGGATATGTTGGGGCATTTATCTATCTTTTGTTGGCCTGTTTTGTCCCACTAGGCTAGTAGCCTCCTTTCAGCAGAAACCCAAGGTGGTATTTGTACTACTAGGGGAAATTTGGCCAGGGCGTCGGGGAACTTCCCCTACTGTGCTGTTGCTAGTAGGAGGTTTTTCATGATCAAGGACTTTTTGCTTCCATTCCAAGCACAGTGGTGGCTCAGAGAAGTAGGTGGGAGAGAGGAGTGGAACCACAGCAGCTCTGCTGTGGTATTTCTGCTTCAGTGAAGGCATTTGAGTCTTCAGATATTGCTTTCATGATGGCGGATGTTGGCAGGAAAGAGGAGAAGGCAGGTGAGCCTTCTAGAGTGGAGCCAAGTTGAAGTGAGTTGGGAGAGAAGGCATGTAAGCCTAATGAGTGCAACGTGGAAATTGAAGGGAAAGAGAAGAAGATGGAAGACTCTTCTTTTTGTGAGTATGGAGATGCAGAAAGGATTGGAAGGAAAGAAAAGGCAGTTAAGCCTTTTACTGATTCTGTGGATTTATTTCAGCTGTGCTTATTAAGGGAAGAAGAGGACCCATCTAATGGATGTATTATTACAACACCCCAGTCGGGAGAGGGTGGATTGTGGGATGATTTATTAATGGTTAATACCAGTGAACCAGAGAGTTGGAGAGAAACTTCTTGGGGTGACATTATGGATAAAATTCAGATGGAAGATGCACATAACATTACGAACTAGAAATCATATGCAGAAATGGTAAGGGGGAAGTAAAGAAAAGAAGAGAAAAGATACAAGCAATGCAGGAACAAAGATAAAAAAAAAAAAGGTTCAATGTAAGAATTTCCAGTAAATAAGATGAAGAAATGGACAGGTATACATTTTGGGATAATGTAATACTGCTTTTAGGTATAAAGGTATTATTCACATTAAAAAAAAGGAAACTTTCTGTGACATTATATTTGAGACTGGTTATATAGTGGAAAGATTTTTAGGTGAAAATAAAATGACTGCTATCCATGGAACAGGTATGTCTTTAAAGCATTGGGTAGAGAAACGAAGAAAAATACATATTCAGTTAAGAAAATATTTAAAGAAAATATGTAAAGATGATCTGATGTCAGTTTTAATTCTGTCCTCGACTGATAGGTTCGGATCCGAGCCCTCAGATCCAACTCAGCCCTTGTAAAAGCTTGTGGCAAACTTGAACTCTCGAGCTTCCTCTTACCCAGAATGCACCACCCCCATTACCTCAGATCTCGTTTGCTGCTTCCAGCAAAAAGACGTAGTCCGTTGTTCTCTCAAGCTTGGGTGATAAGTACCTTTTAAAAACTTAATTTTTTGTCTTCAGTTACTTATAACCTATATTAGCTAAAGGTATTTTCTTTACTGGTTAGTTTTTCTTCCTCCTCCTTCCAGCAAATCTCTGTTTTCTTTCCTTATTACCGTTTGCAGTATTTCTGGTTACTGTTGTTAGTAACCCTCTTTTCTTCTAAGATTACTGTAGTCTTCAGTACCATTGGTGGTAATTTCTATCTTTCAAAAAGAGAAATCCATGGTATCTCTCAAAGTCTCAGAAAAACGCAGTATGCAACCCGTACTGGGTCCAAAACAAACCAGGAAGAAACTTCACAGTGTGGAGGGTGTGATGCTCACTTCCTAAATTATGTTATGCACTTAGTTCATTTAATAATAATCGCACTGTAAAATATGTGCTACAAAAAAAATCAAAGTGAAAATAGTAGGTAGTCCACAGTTGAGTTAAAATAGAATATCCTTTATTGAAACACACAAACAAGCGATCTGTAGTGAGAGTAGGGAACAGGTGGAGGAGACTCTGGAGAGGTGGAGATATGCTCTAGAGAGAAGAGGAATGAAGGTCAGCAGGACTAAGACAGAATTTATGTGTGTGAATGAGAGGGAGGATAGAGGAATGGTGAGGATGCAGGGAGTAGAGGTGGCAAAGGTGGATGAGTTTAAATACTTGGGATCAACAGTTCAGAGTAATGGTGAGTGTGGAAGAGAGGTGAAGAGGAGAGTACAGGCAGGATGGAGTGGGTGGAGGAGAGTGTCAGGAGTGATTTGTGACAGACGAGTACCAGTAAGAGTGAAAGGGAATGTCTACAAGAGGGTAGTGAGACCAGCTATGTTATATGGGTTGGAGACAGTGGCATTGACAAAAAGGTAGGAGTCAGAGCTTGACGTGGCAGAGTTGAAGATGTTAAGATTTGCACTGGGTGTGATGAGGATGGACAGGATTAGGAATAAGTATATTAGAGGGTCAGACCAGGTTGGAAGGTTTGGAGACAAAGCCAGAGAGGCAAGGTTACGTTGGTTTGGACATGTGCTGAGGAGGGATGCAGAGTATATTGGGAAAAAGATGCTAAGGATGAAGCTGCCAGGTAACAGGAAAAGAGGAAGGCCTAAGATAAGGTTTATGGATGTGGTGAGAGAGGACATGCAGGTGGTTGATGTGACAGAGCAAGATGCAGAGGACAGGAAGAAATGGAAACAGTTGATCTGCTGTGGCGACCCCTGACGGGAGCAGCTGAAATAAGAAGAAGAAACACACAAACAAGCGATCCTAGTTGAGTATAATGAAAAGCATCAAAAACATTCCTTATTTATATATATAGCAAGGGGGTAGTTACAGAGGGTGGTTCTGTTAACAGCAATAAAAGCATTAAAATCATTCCTTTAGCCAAGTCCCTCCTTCCCCCTTAACACCATAATGTAATCAGAGACTGTGCTACCTAAAACTGAAGCTTGAAAGCTATAGACAAATTACTTTCTAAAACCAGTTTATTAGCACTTTGTATAGGCTAACCAACTAATCAAAACTTTATTAATTAAGAAACTAACTAAAAATGACTGACTGACTGACTGACTAGCAAAAAGATCTACCAATAGACATCTAGCCAGAATGTGTTTGGCTTTCGCCACCCATTTTAAATTTATTTTGCTATGCCCTTTTTCGAGGTTAGTATACTGTGCCTCTGTCTATTAATAAATATACAACTTTTAACAAAGATTGCTTTAGTATCAAATAAATACTTCATTAGGTTTGTGTGTCAAAAACAAATCATAATATGAATGAACGTGTACAGATGTACAACTGAAAACCTAAGTAGGGTGAAAAAACAAAAATAATTGCTGGAAATACAGTGATAAATTTTAAAACAAAGCACTCAGCACAACAAACAAAGGGGGGGGGGGGGTCCCTGACCGAAGTTACTGCCATCTACAGGGGATTTTTTGTTACAACCTCTGTCCGAGAAGAACATCTCACACATAAAAGACTCTAATGATTTTTTTAAGGAAAATAAAAAATGTTACAGTTGATGCTGATAGTATTTTATTAACAATAAATGTTGAATCATTATATGCTGTACTTCCACATAATTATTGTATTGAAACAGTGATTGATTCTTACAGGAAAAACAACAATGGCAAACTAGCACAACATGAAAGAACAGGTGAACTTTTATAATTGGTGTTTGGCTACAATTTGTTTATGTTTAATGGTAAACAAAAGACTGATATAACCATGGGGACAGCTATGACCCCTAGCCTAGCCAACATAGCTCTAGGCAGGTGGGAGGAGGATTATGTTTATAAGAACAGAGAACACATGCAACGCATCACAGTGTATCTGCACATTTTTATTGTGTGGAAAAGAGACAGTGCTAAATTAGAAGGGTTTATCAGCTATCTGAATCAAACTACCAGCTTCCTGTGTTTCACCTTTTCCCAAAGCCTCACTTCGGCAGTCTTCTTAGATATGCAGATTACTAAAGATTTGGACCAAAGTAAAATTGACACGGATTTTTACAGAAAACCTACGAGAGTAAACATCCTGCTACATAATAAGAGTCTCCATCCCACCAGGATGAACTATAAAGTTATGTCCCAGGGCTATAGGATGGCTAGGATCACCACAAAATGGAACCCTTCCTTAAGAACCTAAATGAACTTGAAAATGATATTTTGGTGAGGGATACAAAAGCAATATGTTAAGCATTTTGGAACCTATAATTGAACAAAAAAGTACAAATGCACCAGCACTTAACAGTCCTTATAGGAGAGTGTTAAAGAAATCTATGGACAACAAATCTAAAGACACTTGTATCTTGACTTTTACTGTTAACTATTACAGCATTGTTAATATTATTAGAGAGAACTGGGCCATAATTACTGAAAGTTCGTATTTAATGAACATCCTTGGAGAAACTCTTTCCGTTGTGTATAGGAAAGCCAGGAACATCAGAATTTGGGTTGAAAGTAGGCTTAGACCACAAGATACATTTACCAATAAGTGTGGAGACAACTGTGTGTTTTGCCAGCACATACAGGAGGGAGGCATGTTTTTCTTAACCAATGCAGCAGGTGACTGTAACTCAGTGCAGGTGGTTTTCATGTCTAGCTGCAATGACTGTGAAGCATTTTTTTGTGAGGAAAACATTCCACAGAATTAAAAGAAGTATTTGTGGCCATCTTCCTGAAATTAGAGCTAAGTGGAAGAGTAACACACTGGCTCAGCACCTGCAGCTACACAAAAGACACAGTGGCTTTAAATTTCAAATTATTGACCATGTGGATGTTTTGGAACTGGAAGACGACATCCCTAATATTTTAGAAAAACGTGAACTAATGTGGCAGCTGAAACTGAACTCTTTTAGAAAACCAGGGCTTAATTATTAGTGCCCCATAAAAAGCATTCTAGATCTCAGAAAATGGCTCCATGGTTTAAAAGATTATTAAAAGACTGATATGGGACTGATTAATGCTGACATTACATGCTTATGTTGTGTTTAAAAACAAATATCAAACTGTTTATTTCTTGTAGCACTAACTTGCAGTGTTATAAAAGACATATTTTAGGTGGCTCATGTATACATTAATTATTTTTGATGGCTCCACATTAAATAATGCTTTAGATTTTAAACTGAACACTCTTGTTACACTTTTTCCTTTTAGGCAGTGAAAGTCTGACAGAACACACAGTGTGCATGGGCCTAGTCTTTTTCTTTTTCCTGTTTTAAAGGTTGCAATTATTCGTGAATGGACTCTTACACACTCAAACGAAGTGTTTTCTTAGTTAGATGCCACACTTTAACAGATCCCCATGGTCTTAGTGCTTTATTTTTAACATTTACCATTGTATTTCCTGCTTAGCAGTTATTTTATGTTTTTTCATCCTACTTAGGTTTTCATTTGTATATCTATACGCATGTTCATATTATGATTTGTTTTTGACACACAAACTTGACGATGTATTTATTTAATTAATACAAAAGCGATATTTGTTAAAAGTTGTATATTTATTATCATGTATTTTGGAAGATGTCTGTTGGTAGATATTTTTGTTAGTCATTTTTAGTTTCTTAATAATAAAGTTTTGATTAGTTGGTTAGCCTGTACAAAGTGTTAATAAACTGGTCTTAGATTGTAATTTTTCACTGGCTTTCTAATTTCAGTTTTAGGTAGCACAGTCTCTGATTACACTATGGAGTTAAGGGGGAAGGGGGGAATTGGCTAAAGGAATGATTTTAATGCTTTTATTGCTCTTAACAGAACCACCCTCTGTAACTACTCCCTTGGTCCAAACAACCTGATTATATATAAATAAGGAATGTTTTTGATGCTTTTCATTACACTCAGCTAGGATTGCTTGTTTGTGTGTTTCAATAAAGGATATTCCATTTTAACTCAACTGTGGACCATCTACTATTTTCTGTTTATTTTGTAGCACATATTTTACAGTTGTATTTTGCAGCTTGATTTTTATTAAGTGAACTAAATGCATAACATAATTTAGGAAGTGAACATCAGACCCTCCAGATTGTGAAGTATCTTGTTTTGTTTTTTTGTTTTTTTAATTTCTTTCTTTCCTTTCCTTCTATTAAAAAATAAAAAATAAAAAAATAAACTTTCTCTGTTTAAAGGTATAATTCTGTTTGTATTGCTGTTGTTGTTGTTGTGGTTGTGCTTGGCCTTTCGTCTTGCTAATAGCTGACAAAGAAAGGAGCCTGGCTGGGTTCAGAAAATGTAGGAAATGCAATCAGATGATCCCTTTGTCTGACAAGCACACTTTGTGGTTTTTTTTTTTTGCCTAGGTCTTCTCCACCTCCAGGAGAGTTGTGCGATCTGCCACTCTTTCAACTGTAAGGCGTTGGTAGATCACAGGAACAAACTTATTCTAAAGGGACTTTTGCCTTCTTCCTTTGACAACCTCCAAAGAAAAAACTAAAAAGACAGCTCTTACTTCTCCGATCACCTCTTCTGCATCCTCCAGGTCCTCGGAAAAATCAATGAAAAGAACTTCTTCAGTTCCTATAGTTCATTCAGATCATTCAAAGAAGAAGCAGAGATCATTGAATCTGGTTCTTACTTCAATTCGTCTAAGTCTAGATACCGACCCTTGGATCCAACGGCTTTTTTAGATCCAAAGTCTCTGACAAGTAAAGATTTGTGGGATCTGAAGACACCAGATCAGATAGCCACTTTATCGATTCTGCCTAGAATGAGTTACTCTCCTTCAGTGGACCCGGTTCCATCTAGAGTGCCTTCCTCCTTTTTAGAAAGACCAAAGTCCCCATTGGCTGTATTCACCTGTTCATCCAGAAGTCTCACTGAAGACGTAGAGAAGCTAGTGAGAAAGATTCTGTTGGCACAGAGCCAGCCTGCCCTTTCCTTGGCTCCTACCTCATTGAGTCGGGAGGTCCATGCACTTACTACTGCTCCTCTCCCAGTCCCTCCTTTGACTCCAGTACAGGTCTCAGAGCTCTTGGATCCAAGTCGTCTGGCACCATCTTTTTCAGTTCAAAGGATTCTGATATCCCCGGATCCGAGACTTTCTCTGAGGTCTTCAGTTCAGTCTGATCTGGAGAGCTCTCTGAGATGATTCTACCCTGCCAGGTCCAAGGTGCTGCAGTCGACTCTGAGGGTTTTAGAGTCATGTCTGCATATCAGAGCCGCAGCGAGGGTCAGTTCATGTCTAACTTTGACCTCCGGGCAGCTGTCCTCAGAGCAGGGTGGGTCTAGGGATCAGAGGCTTGGCCTCTCATATCTGTGTCCTTATCCTTCTCCAAGATGGTCTTCTTTCAGGGTTTTGGCGAAAGCTCTGTCTGCATCTCAGACCGAGGCAATGCCTCTCCCTTCGGATCCTATGTCTTCTTCTGTTCCACCTCTGTGTCTTGAGTCTCGGCTATCTTCTTTACAGGGACAGCCGATACCAAAACCACAGGTTTCCCAAAAGGGTATTCTCTCCTCTTCTGACACCTCCCCAGAGAATCCCACCAAGGAGACACCTAAGAAGAGAATATGCAAGAGAAAGCATATCAATTCCCCTGAATCAATCACCGAGGACACAGATTTTGATGAGGGCGAAGGGTCTGCATGGTTACCTCCTGAGGATATCTCATTCGGAGACATTCTTGAGATCCTGAAGCAGAGAGCTGGCTGGAAATCCAGCAACCCTTCTTCGGAGTCTGGACTACTGGAGGCTTTTGGTACCTGGCCGTCTACTACCTCGGTGGTCCTGCCTGCTGATGAGCTCCAGGAGTTGGTCTCACAGCAGACATGGAAGGAACCTGACTCCACTGAGCCAATTCCCAAGAAGCCAGACAAGATTATGATTCCTCCACAGTCTATAAACAGTTGTGGGCAAAACATCCTCCTGTTGATGCCATAGTCGTGGCAGCGGTCACTAGAAAGGAATTTGCTGATGAAAGTTGCTCTGTCCATCCTTTTGACAAGGAGTCACGTGTGATGGACAGATGTGGGAAGCATGTATATCCTTCAATGACCTTAAGGTCTGTGAACTACTTGGCACATTTTACTAGACTTTAGAGGGATCTGATTAAGGATCTTTCGGGTACCCTGAAAGGAACCATGTCGGAAGAGGTGAAAGATTCTGTCACTTCTCAGTTGGCGACCCTACAATCGATTTCCAACTTGTCCATGAGGCTTATTTCTAATGCAGCAGAAGGGACCTCAAGGGCAGTGGGTTCAGACGTAGCCATTAGGAAACATGCCTGGATGCATTTTTCATCAATGCTTCCTTTGACGCCACCTCTGTTTTTGGTCCCAAAGTAAAAGATCCATTGTCCAGGTGTGAGAAGGATGGAATTACCTTTTTCTGCCATGGGCATATATTTTTCCACTCCCCAACATCCTTTTTGAGGAATTATACAGATGGTGGGAAGATGTGGTTTAAGAAATCACAAGGATCTTTCCAGGACACTTGTAGAGAGTCTTCCCCCAGAGGCAGAGGAGGAAGTTCAAATGGTAGATGCCGGCCTTGCAGCAGAGGAAGCCCTCAACATCAGGGGTCCTGAGAGTCTTCCTTTGGCAAATCCTTCCAGCAGTCCTGAAAGGAATCCCGATTGTCCCCCTCTGGAGGCAATCGGGGGTTGTTTGTCCCTGCACCAGAGAACCTGGCTAGAAATAAAAGAGACTTGGGTGCAGAGGATCATATTCAGAGGATAGATAATTCCATTTTCCCTTTGTCCTCTAAATTCCAGGAAAATCCCTGATGTTCCACTCAGTCAGAAGGAGCAAGCAGCCATTCAAATACAAAAGATGCTAAACAAAAAAGTCATCCAAGAGGTCCCTACAGACCAGAAAGAATCCAGATCTTACTCAAGATTCTTTTTCGTGCCAAAGAAAACAGGGGCTGGAGATCAAGTCTGAATCTCAGCAGACTGAGCAACTTTGTTCGGAAGACAGAGCTCCAGATGGTCACAGTTCATTCAGTTCTTCAATTTCTGCTCAGTAGATCTTCAGGATGAATACTATCATGTAAAAATGAACAGACAGTCCAAGATATACTTACAATTATGGCTAGCAGCCAGTCATTAGCAGTTCAGAGCACTGCCCTTTGGTCTCACCACAGCCCCCAGGGTGTTTACCAAATGTATGGCAACAGTAGCAGCTCACTTGAGACTACATAGATTCTAGGTGTTTCCTTACTTAGACAACTGGCTCTCCTCTGCCCCAACCAGACATCAACTCATCATGGCAAGAGAAAAAGTAATCCAGATTTGTGCATGGTTAGACATAAACATAAATTTTGAAAAGTCACATCTTCAGCCATCTTAAACTATAAAGTTTGTAAGGGTGCTATTTGACACAAGGTCAACAGTATCTTCTCTTCCTCTTTCTAGAGTTCAAACTTTAAAATCACAAGTCAACAAGATACTTTGCAGTACCACAGTCCCTGCTCATATGATCCAACAAGCATTAGGATTGATGGAGGCAGTGATACTCCTTAGTCCACTGGCCAGATTTCACATGACGATTCTTCAATAGATATTGGCATCTCAATGGTTGATACTTCAGCTTCCTCTATCTACCCCAATGTGAATCACCAACTTGTGCAAAAAAGATCTGATGTGGTGGACCCAGATGGGGCAACTGTTACAAGACTGTTTTATTTGTCCCTTCTCAACCCAAGGCCATAGTGACCACGGACGCTTCCCAGCTGGGGTGGGGGGCATTACCTGGGAAAGACAGTCCAAGGCAGGTAGTCCCCTGAAGAGGACAATTTGCATATCAGTGTTCTGGAGTTGAGAGCAGTGCTGTTAAAGCTGCAAGCCCTTCAAGATTCTCTCCTGTTGGGAACAATTGCAGTACAAATGGACAATATGTCAGTGGTTTGGTATAGCAACAAACAAGGAGGAACCAGATCATACCCCTATATTGAGAAGCACTGTGAGTGTGGCAATGTGCAATCTCTTCCAACCACTTTATCTTAGCAATGCACATTCCACGGAAGACCAACATGCTAGCAAGCTGAGCAGATTAATTTTGTAACTCACGAATGGTCCTTCAACCAGAAAGTAGAGGACATGATTTCCTGCAAGTGGGACCAGCCTTGCTGTGCCTTTTTGCATCTCCCATAAACAACAAGTGTGGCAACTACTTTGCCCTCATCCCTCCCACAGGGGAGTCACCAAGGGATGCTCATCTCCACATATGGCTCCCTGGGTTAATGTATGCTTATCCACCAATCCCTTTGATATCAAAATTCCTTCAGAAAGCTGTCAGGTTGAAGAGCAGGGTCGTTCTCCTTGCTCCCTTTTGGCCTTAATAAACCTTCCTGTGGCCTCATTTGATCCATCAGTCCTGGATTCTGTATCCAGTTGCAGACATTCTGTCTCACCTGACAGAAATGATTCATCCAGAGCTTCCAAAGCTCAAGTTGACCACTCGGTTTCTCTATTTCCAGTAGTAGCCAGACAACTATGCTCTCTTTCCTGGTTCACCAAATTCTATTGTCTTCCCTCAAACCATCTACAAGGAAAACTTATGCTAGCAAATGGAAAAGATGTGTGCATTAGGCACTTTAAAATGATGTGGACCAATTTTCTGCACCGATTTATACTATCCTGGAGTTTTTGTCATTGCTATTTGATCAAGGACAAGTTCTTCCACAGTAAAGGTTCAATTAGCAGCAATTTCCATGTTGGGCTTGATGACTGTTCCCTTGCTTCACATAAACTTTTTAAAACCTTTCTACGAGGAACACTTCTGTTGAGACCCCCAGTTGAAGAACCTATTCCACCATGGGACTTAACTCTGGTTCTGCAAGCTTTGGTCCTTCTGCTCTTCAAACCTGCAAGTACTTGCAGTCTAGAATTTCTATCTCAGAATACTTTGTTTTTGGTGGCCATTACCTCTGCCAGACGCATTTCAGAAATTCAGGCTTTGTCAGTGAAACCTCTTCTTCTCTTTTGGCTGTTCCCATTAGGGGTCGCCACAGCAGATCATTCGTTTCCATTTCTTCCTGTCCTCTGCATATTGCTCAGTCACACCAACCTGCCTGTATGTCCTCTCTCACCACGTCCATAAACCTTATCTTAGGCCTTCCTCTTTTCCTATTACTTGGCAGCTCCATCCTTAGCATCCTTTTCCCAATATACCCATCATCCCTCCTCAGCACATGTCCAAACCAACGCAATCTCACCTCTCTGACTTTGTCTCCAAACCGTCCAACCTGAGCTGACCCTCTAATGTACTGATTCCTAATCCTGTCCATCCTTGTCACACCCAGTGCAAATCTTAACATCTTTAACTCTGCCACTTCCAGCTCTGACCCCTGCCTTTTTTTTAATGCCACCGTCTCCAACCCATACAACATAGCTGGTCTCACTACCCTCTTGTAGACCTTCCGTTTCACTCTTATTTGTACCCGTCTGTCAGAAATCACTCCTGACACTCTTCTCCACCCATTCCACCCTGCCTGTACTCTCTTCTTCACCTCTCTTCCACACTCACCATTACTCTGAACTGTTGATCCCAAGTACTTAAACTCATCCACCTTCGCCAACTCTACTCCCTGCGTCCTCACCATTCCTGTATCCTCCCTCTCATTCACACACACATATTATGTCTTAGTCCTGCTGACCTTCATTCCTCTCCTCTCTAGAGCATATCTCCACCTCTCCAGGGTCCCCTCAACTTGATCCCTACTCTCACTACAGATCACAATGTCATATGCAAACATCATAGTCCATGGGGTCTCCTGTCTGATCTCGTCTGTCAACCTGTCCATCACCATTTCAAATAAGAAAGGGCTCAGAGCTGATCCTTGATGTAATCCCACCTCCACCTTAAATGGATCTGTCACTCTCACTGCAGACTTCACCACTGTCACACTACCCTCATACATATCCTGTACCACTCTTACATACTTCTCTTCCACTCCTGACTTCCTCATACAATACCACAACTCCTCCCTAGGCACCCTATCATATGCTTTCTCCAAGTCCACAAAGACACAGTGCAACTCCTTCTGACCTTCCCTATATTTCTCCATCAACAGTCTCAGAGCAAACATCACATCTGTAGTGCTCTTTCCCGGCATGAAACCATACTGCTGATCACTAATCATCACCTCCCTTCTTAACCTAGCTTCCACTACTCTTTCCCATAACTTCAAGCTGTCACTGATTAGTTTTATCCCTCTGTAGTTACTACAACTCTGCACATCACCCTTATTCTTAAAAATAGGTACAAAAACACTTTTTCTCCACTCCTCAGGCATCCTCTGACTTTCCAAGATTTCATTAAACAATCTGGTTAAGAACTCTGCCATTTCTCCTAAGCACCTCCATGCTTCCACTGGTATGTCATCTGGACCAACAGTCTTTCAATTCTTCATCCTCTTCATAGCTGTCAGTAATTCCTCCTTGCTAATCTATTTCACTTCCTGATTCACTTTCCCCACATCACCCAACCTTCTCTCTCTCTCATTCTCTTCATTCATCAGCCCCTCAAAGTACTCTTTCCATCTGCTCAACACACATTCTTCTCGTGTGGGTACATTTCCCTCACTATCCTTTTTCACCCTTACCTGCTGCACATCTTTCCCAGCTCGGTCCCTATGTCTAGCCAATCGGTACAGGTCCTTTTCTCCCTCTTTAGTGTTCAACCTTTCATACAACTCTTCATATGCCTTATCCTTAGCCTTCGCCACCTCTCTCTTCGCCATGCTCCTCATCTCCTTATACTCCTGTCTACTTTCTTCATCTCTCTGACAATCCCACTTCTTCGCCATCCTCTTCCTCTTCTTCTGTATACTCTCCTGTACTTCCTCATTCCACCACCAAGTCTCCTTGTCCTCTTTCCTCTGTCAGTGAAACCGCCATACATAATTTTTCATAAAGATAGAGTTACATTACTAACCTATCTTTTTTACCCAAAGTTGTATCAGAATCCAACATTAATCAAGCTATCAGTCTACCAGTGTTCTTCCCAAGTTATGCAAACAAATGTGAATGTTTGTTGCATTCACTCTACTTACACAAAACAAAGGACTTCAGAAAATCAGATCACTTATTTGTTTCCTTCGCAGAAACAAAATCGAGCAAGCCAGTATCTAGAGTTTCCCTAGCTAAATGGCTCACTAATTGCATTTCTTTCATTTACGATAAATTGAATTTGCCTTTAAGCAATTCCGTGCTCATTCTACAATATCGATAGCTTCCTCAGCCTTTCATTCAAGAGCCTCCATGGATGATATTTGTGCAGCAGCAACTTGGGCTTCACCTCACACCTTCATCTCTCATTAGAAGCTAGACTTAGTTTCTAGAAGTAAGATATCATTTGGCTCAATGGTGCTTAAGAATATCCTTTCTAGAGGCCACCCTGGGATTATAGTAGCTGAGGACTCTGTCCCATCATTAGAGGATGGAATGAAAATTGACACTATCAGGTAAAGAAGTTATGTACTTACCATAATGTTCCATCTGAGTTGCCCATTTTCATTCCTCCTCAACTCCCCACCCACCAACCCCCATCCAATATCTGAAGAGTGAGTGGATAGAGCCAGTGTTGGGGTCTTTCCCTTGCCTTTGTATGAGTCCAGGTATAGCTTTGCACTTCCATTATCTGGTATATTTCTGCTTATAATTTTTTCTATATGAGTGAAGTGTTAGTCTTTTGCTATAATCTGCAAACAAGATCTGAGGTAATGGGTGTGCTGTATTCTTGGTAAGGGAGTAGCTCATGAGTTCAAGGTTACTAGAAGCTTTTATAATGGCTGAGTCAGACCTGAGGGCCCAGCTCCGAACCCCTCAGTCAAGGAAGAATGAGAATGGACAACGTGGATGGAACATTATGGTAAGTACATAACTTCTTTTTATAAACATTTCAAACGTTTATGATAATAGAGGTTTATGGATAGGGGGGTGGGATTATAATGTGATATTAAAAATGGACAATGAAAATATTATACATATTCCTAGTATTAAAAATGACGAAGGTGATAAAGGTGTTGTGAAATATTGGAATCAACCAAAAGCATGTTTTGTTTGTGGGAAATTGGATCAATTAATCAGTAACTGTGGGAAAAGCAGATGATGTATATGTGGGGAAATGGGATATGATGCAAAAAGATGTGTTTTGAAATGTTATAAATTACAATAAAATGGTCATGTGGATGGATTGTAATGAAAATACAGATATTGTAGAAGGAGTCAGACATACTGCAAAAAGAAAAAGAGCAAGAGCAAACATGCATAAATTAAGAAATGGTGGGAGAAGATAAAGAGAAAAGTGGACAAAAGAGAGAAGAAATTAATAAAGGTAAATAAATAGAGGAAGGTTCAGAAATAAGTGATACTGAAGATACACAATAGTATGTAGTAAAGGAAAGGAAAAATTCAGTTGTAAAAAGGGTAAGAGAAAGAAAAAGAAAATGTATAGAGACCAATATAAAAGTAAAAAAGGAAAAGGATGACTATGGTAAAGAATTGATTTAGCAGTAATAGAGTTATGCTTTTGAGGCTGACTCAGTCGAAATCCTGCCGGCAGTCCACCTGCCGAGGGTACCCTGACCCTATCTATATTTAAGTATTTAGCCGTGATCGCATGGTTACAAGTGTTTTATAAGTACTCTGATGTTAATTATATGCAGTGCTGAAAGTTATACGTACAGCAAAAGTCATCGGACTTCTGTCAATAAATTTCCCTTCGTATATTAGTGAAAGTTAGCTGTGGGAGCTGAAACGCAGAGTCAGGAGCTGAATGCAGCAAGGCCGACCATTTAAGCAACGTGGAAGCAGGCAGTCTATGACAATACTATTCAGCACACACCATGATGGTTAGGATGCCACATATTCTCAGTAGTACTTAAAAAAATCATTCTCTGGGTCCACCGAAAAGCAGTCTTTTGCTGCCATAGTGTTTATTATGATGTGCTAACAGTACCCATATCTTTACTGAACTCAATTGAGGCATTACAATAGCAGTTTAAAGGTTATATATGCAAACCAAGTTTAACAGGAATCCTACTTTAGAACAATAGCTGTTTTGCTAAAAAGTAATTTTCATTCTGTTAACTGTACTGCTGGGCTGAAAACAGGGCCGTTAACTGTGGTGAAAGTCCGTTATCTGTTTAACTGTGCTGAAAGTCCGTTAACTGTGCTGCTGGGCTGAAAACAGCTTCTAAAGTAAAAAGTAAAATATCACAGATTTGATATCTATTATATTTATTGGATTGTTGGTACTTGTTCACTGTCTTATTTGACAACTCCAACGTTTATTGCAGTCTACAGGCTAGCTGTTTTATCAGTTAGTTAGATTCTGTCCAGGACTTGTGTTGTGGATTAGCGACGGATGGGGTGCAGTTCGTAGCTGTCATTTAATATGATTTAAGCTCCAACGTTTATTGTGGTTCACCGGTTTTTTAGGTTCCTGCTTGGGATTATTATTCAGTGGACTGGCGACGGATGGAGTGCTTATGTGACGGGAACTATTTCTATCAGATTCTACAAATAAGTACGGAATAATTATGAATACGCACTGCTTCTTCATACATCTTGTGCATTTTTCATCAGCAGCAGAAGTTCGGGGCCTTTGAATTGTTTGAGTTTTTTGAGTACATTGAACTGGCGAGCATAGACATTTCTGACTGACTAATTAATTGATGATATGATGAGCTCTCATATAATTTTTCTTTTTGGTTTGTTGTAAGTACTAATTCTTTCATTGTTTGTCTATTATATTATCGACGGACATTCATCACTGTTGGACTATATTGGCTGTCTCACAATCTTCTTCAAGTGGACATTTTAACTCTATATGTCATTAATATCATTCATGTTATTGGGCTTGATGACATAGGTGTGCATTTGTGGTATGGAGAATATATTGCTAAGTGTATAGTGTATAATCAGCAAATTTAACCATTTCTTGTTAATTTTCATCTCTTCAACTTATATAATTGCAGTCACCATTTATTCTTGACATTGAAAACGAAGATGCAGTCTGAAAAAAGTTCTGTGTTGCCCACAGTTCCTTTATGTGTGGACAAATGTGACCTATAGACCTCCTTTCAAGTTCCAGCTTTAGAAGGAAGGATATTTGGAAGGGGAATTCAAATGAGAGGCCTTAGGATCAAAGTAAGCAAACTACTGGAGAAAAAGGTTTAGGATTCCTGTGTAGGCTTACTACCGAGGACATTTTTGTATCTAGGACTGTCCTAATTAATGTTCTAATGAATGGGATGTTTGACATTCCCTGTTTTTTCAACTGTTCGTACTTTGTGAGATCAACGGACATTGTATTTTTCCAGTGGGTGTTTGATTTGGATTAGACAGCGAGGGATGGTGTATGCTTTTATGTAACTTGCTTGCCTCAATAATTACTGAATAACTGACTGTACCTTATCCCTACTAGGTGGTTAGTGCACGCACCTCATCAGGATAGCCAGTAGCCAAACCCTCCAAATGTTGTCCCCCACTTACTCCTTATCCACTCTCTACTACAACTGCCTTTCCCCTCCTCCACTCCACCCTTCTATATCCCTGTGAATACACCCTCACACATTTTATTCTAATCCTCTCCTCTCAAACTTATTAACCATCTCTCTTCCTACACACCCTTCTCACTCAACTCATACTCTGTTTCCCACCTTGCAAAGAAAATCTGCCTATGCTCTAATACCCTTATTTCTAAGCCTAATCCTCTTCTGCTTACTCTACCTTACTAGTCTCCCACAGTTTCAGCACTCCTCTCCCTTTCATACAACTGTGATTTACATTAAAAAAGATATTCCCTTTACAACCCAAACCTCCCCCCACCTCTACAAACATAATGAATCTTTTCTATTTCAAAGGAAGCTCTTCCTTACGCCCTAGTAAACCACTTCCCATACCTACCAATCTCACCTCCTTAGGTTCCAATATCTACACCTATGACCCATTAGAAAATAAATACCTATCCATACTCTACTCAAAATGTATCACCCTCCTCCACCGTTCTGGAGACATACACCCTAACCCAGGGCCTTCATACAACTCCACCTCTAAACCACATTCACATAGCTCTCCCCTGCACCACAGATCTCTTCTCCTTGCCACACTTAATGCCAGGAGCCTTTGTAATAAAATACCTTCCTTTCACGCCTGGATCTCTCATAACAAACCTGATATTGTCTCTATCACAGAAACCTGGCTAAAACCACACATAAAAGATACCGAAATTATGCCCCCTAACTATAAACTTATAAGAAGTGACAGATCTCAAAAGAAAGGTGGAGGAGTAGCCTTACTCTTCTCCTTCTCCTTAACAGTAACACCCTGTACTAAGCCCATACCCTCATTTGACACTGCCGAGCTAATCCTCACCCTTCTCAAAGTAAATAACAATAAAACTTTATGCATTGCCTCCCTGTACATTCCTCCTAGTAACACTATCCCTATACTGGAAGATATTCTTGCCTGGTTCACTTCCAACATAAACAGTGAGACTGTAATCCTAGGCAATGTCAACATAAACTGGTCTTCCATTGACTCATCTACCGCTTCTCAAAGCATCAACCTATATCAGTTCACACAGCTAATCAAAACCCCTACTAGACCAAATAAAGATTACACCACAGGTAGCATCCTTGACTGGATACTAGTCTCCCACCCAAACCGAGTTTCTGATAGTGGTACTCTTGCAGACTCCCTTAGTGACCATCTCCCTGCCTACATATGCCATTCCCCCTCCTCCATCCTCTTTCAACACAGACACATTACCACCCGCAACATGCAAAACTCCAACCTCCTAATTTTCTCTAATACCTTAAAACAGATAGACTGGAACCCTCTAAATTCCCTCCCTTTAGATGCCGCAGTCTCACATTTCAATAGAATTTTCACTGATATACTTAACCACTTCGCCTCCAGTAGAACCAAAATACTCAGATCCAAAACAGCCCCCTGGCTAACTAAAGACACAAAACTACTTGTGCATCACCGAGATAAAATCTGGAAATACTACCAAAAAATGCAAAACTCCCAAATCTCTTGCCGAATACAAGCAACTGCGAAATCAAGTAAAAAAAACAAATAGCCACTGACCGCAAATCCTACTACCTTAGACTTCAAAATAATGATAAAACCAACCCCAGAAAATTTTGGAATAGTATTTCATCAATATTATTCCCAGGCAAAAACAGAACTCTTGCCCTGACCCAGACACACCAGACCTCCACCTAGCTACCCAGTTTAACTCCTTTTTCATTGACTCCATAGGCAAATTCACCTCTTCTTTCCCTAACAACATCCACCCAACTTAACTGATAACAAAAACTTAACATCCATGAACCCTAAGTCCTCCCCTTTTACTCTCAAATCCATTCCTACCCACACTATAAAAAAAGCTCCTACAAAAGTTAAAAACTTGCTCTAATGCCCCAGATGACATTCCATCCAACTTTCTCCAGCTAGCTGCTGATGGCATAGCCCTTCTAATCAGCATCCTAATCAATCGCTCCATTCAGGAGTCCTATGTACCATACCTCTGGAAAAAAGCCTTCATCATCCCCCTCCATAAAGGAGGTACAAACTGTTCAATCTCCAACTTTCGCCCTATTGCTATCCTATCCCCTATCTCTAAGATACTCGAAAAATGTATTCACCTCCAACTATTACCCTACCTATTGGACAACTAACTCCTAACTCCTACCCAACATGGGTTTATACCAGGACATAGCACCACCACTGCCCTTCTTTCCTTCCTCGAAATCATTAACTCTGGTCGTGACTCTGGGAACATAGTTTCTACGCTCCTCCTTGACTTATCTAAAGCTTTCAATACTGTCTCTCATGTGCTTCTACTTTCTAAACTCTCCCATCTTAATCTCTCCTCTTTGTCTATCAAATGGTTCTCCAGCTATCTCTCAGTCAGGGAACAAGCTATAAAATGGAACTACTGCACTTCCTCTTTCCTTCACACCCCAACAGGCGTACCCCAAGGCTCTATTTTGGGTCCTTTACTATTTAACATTTTCATCAATGATTTCCACCAAAAGATCCCCAATGCTAAACTGGTGCAGTACGCAGATGACTCCACTGTCATCTGCTCAGCCAAAACTCTTTCTTTACTAATAAACTTTACGCAAGAAGCCTTCTCCTCCACTGAGTCTTGGATGCTTGACAGTCACCTAGTCTTAAATGCCTCCAAATCTAAAATAATGATCTTTACCCCTTCTAGACATACTGCTGCTGACAAAGCATCCTTCTCTATACTTAGCCTAAACAAAACAACTATTGAAATAGTTCCCCATACAAAACTTCTGGGCGTTCTTATCGATGACCAGCTAAAATTTGATATCCACCTACAAACCAATTTTAAAAAGACTCATCAAAAACTTGGTATGCTTTATCGACACAGACGCTATCTTTCTCTGTCTTCTAGACAACTGCTATCTACCACTTACCCTTCCTTTTGTATGGAGCTTCGCTACTCTCTAACCTCCAATCATCCCTAAAATCTAAACTTTCTTCATATTATAACAAAATTTCAAAGTTTGCCACAGGATCCAAATCCTCCACTCACCATTGCAACTCCCTACATGCTCTAAATTTGTTGTAACTCTCAAGCTACCTAAATTTCATTCAACTAACTACAGCACACAAGCTAATTTTCAAACCTTCTAACTATCCATCACTCTCATTTTCCCTAAAACCAGTCACATAGAACACTTGGATCCACAAATCAGAACCTCTTAGAACTTTACAAGCCTTTACACACACCAGGGCAACTTCTGCTATCATTCTCCCTTGCCAGATTATGGAACTCTCTTTCCCCTTACATTAGAACTGCCCCCTAACCTACCATCCTTTAAAACCCTACTCCACTCTCACCTCTACTCCCTCTGGGAGTGCTCCTGTACCCATCCTACCTGATTCCTGATACCTATCCCTATTCTATTCTACTCTAATCTCTGCCACTGCTTCAATTCATCTCTCTAAAATTCCTTTGCCTAAATACATGTAGTGTATTAAATGAACATAAATTTATTGTTTTTGCTAATATCTTGTAAGTGATTGACTCAGCTCATATATTTCAAGATATGTAAAATCTTGCCTTGCTGTATATTGAATGTTAAACTGTTGTTCTCATATGCTTTACTAATACATTGTATATTGTATTTTGTCTTTCTGTCTGGAGCTTTTCTCCTCGGGCCTCCATTGAAAATGGGCTACCTTGGCCCAATGGACTTTTCCAGTTAACAAACTGAAATAAATAATAAATAAGTAAGTAAAAGAGAGAAAGGGACAGTTGTAGATTAGTGGCTGTAAATGTAATTAGTATTAAAAGCCTAGTTAGAAGATCAGGTAGTTTGGAATGGTGCAGAAGACTTGACAGAGATGTAATTATCTTGGAGGAGATTCACTTCAGAAGACTGAAAGCCCTAAATCTTGAATTTCAAAAGACTGAAACCAAAATCTTGAAAGTTCAAAAGACTGAAAACTTAAAATACTGAATCTCAGAATACTGAAAACACACAGGATACCAACACTTACTATATTCCAGCAGAAGTAGATACAGAAACAAATACAAGACAAACCATATTACTTTTCTCCAAGTATAAGCAGGGAGGCAAGCCCCCCTGGACCTCCCACACCCCCTGCTACTTAAATATATCAACTCCGAGATCGCACTTCACTACACTAACATGAGTTATGTTGTAGTATAACAAGTAAGAAGAGAACATGACTAAGGTTACAACAGGCAGTCATGAAACACATAATGGTATTTTTGCAGTTTTGTTCTGTGGAGTGCGATCTTGGAGTTGATATATTTAAGTAGCAGGGGATGTGGGGACGCAGACCCCCACATGGGGTGTGCAGGGGGGCTGCTTATACATGGAGAAGTAGTAAACAGTGTGATCTTTTAATTTGTTTCTGTATGTAGTTGTGCTGCAATATAGTAAGTGTTGGTATCCTGTGTGTTTTCAGTATTCTGAGATTCAGTATTTTGAGTTTTCAGTCTTTTGAAATTCAAGATTTTGGGCTTTCAGTGTTCTGAAGTGAATCTCTTGGAAGACATATGATTCTTAATGAAGGATGAAAGAGTACAGATTATGAGGAAGTAATGTGGTGTGGAATTTAGGAAGAGAGATTTGTACAGGTATATGTATTTTATGTAGAGACAATTAAAATATTAGATGTGACATTAGTCATAATGGGTAAAGTAACAATTTTAGATATAAGGTGGAAAGTAATGTATTGAATTGCACTTTACAAGTAAGGGAAGAGAAAAGATGTTTCAAAAAATTATGAATTTTATGAGTAAACATGGATAGCATAACTTTAGTGGATTTTAATTGTGATTTGAGAAGGAAAAAGTAAAAAAAAATGTAGTGATGTGACTACAATGTTTGAGATCATTGGATATGAAAATGTATTCTGTGGCAATCCACTAGATAAACATATAGTAGAGGCGAGCATAGAACAGAAATAGATTATTTCTTGATATCAGCAGGAATAGGGGATAACAGTGGAAGGTGCGATAGAAACAGGGTTTTCAGATCATGTTGCCATTTGGATAGAGATTAAAAACGAAGAGTATATAAAAATAGGAAAAGGAATAAAGATGCTTAATAATAAAAAATTGGAAAAGGGGGAAAAGGACAGTTGTGAAGCTTTGGAATGATCATATAGGTATGAAATATTTTTATAAGAATCTGTCTGAATGGTAGATAGTATTTAAAGAAAAATATAAGAAATGTTATATACAGTGACAATTGCAAAATAGGAAGTAACTACAAAAATATATTAAATTGAGTATGAGGGATTTAATAGCAGTGAAATAAATGATAGATATTTTAGTAATGAAAAGAAATATACAAAATGAATCAAGAGAAAATTAAATATCTGTTATACAAAGATATTTCTTGCAAGAAAGAAAATAAGAAGTGGCTCCATATTTGACTAAAAATAGATAAAAAAGACAATAGTATAATGAGAGAAATGAAAGATGTAACAGGTACAATTCAAAACAGACAAGAAAAAACGATGGAAGTGATAGTAGAGTATGTAAAAGAAATGTTTAAAGAAAAAAGATAGAGAGAAAGAACCAGTGAAAGATAAAATGTTTTCAGAACAAGATAATAAGGAATTAGAAAAGTAAATACTTCAGGATGAAATGGACAGAGTATTAGCAACAGTCAGTGTAGATCTGCAGGAGGACCTGATGGGCTAGAGTAACAGATGTTTAGAGATATGTCAATATGGCAAAAAAATGTTTTTGGAAGTGTTGAATGAATGGTTAAGAGAGGATGTAAGTATAAATAATTATGTAGTGGTATCCTGAAGTTTGTATGGAAAATGAGACTAGAAAGGAAATGCAGAACTGGAAACCAGTAGTATTAAATAGTATAGACTATTAGATTTTTATGAAAGTCATACAGAAAAGAATGGAAGTTACGATTCATAACATAATAGAGAAAACTAAATACATTGTTAAAGGGAGAGGAAGTCAGGAGCTATTAATGGCAGAGAATTGGTAGTTGACTGCATATATAGAAAAGAACAAATTAATATAATGATTGGAGATTTAAGTAAGGCTTTTGATTCTATTCCCAGTTCGGGTTTGTAAAAGGGAGATCATGTCTCCTAAACCTGACAGACTTCTTTGAAGCAGTCACCAAAGCCGTAGACGAGGGTAAGGTGGTTCACACAGCCTATCTAGATCTCGCCAAGGCTTTTGACACCATCCCCCACTCTGGAATTACAGATAAACTCACTAAACTAGGTATAACTCCCTATGTCACAAGATGGGTTGCCAACTGGCTCACTGACAGAACCCACACTGTGAAAGTAGCAGACTCCAAATCTGACTTCAGACCAGTGGAGTACCACAGGGTTCAGTCCTGGTTCCTCTCCTAAATGTCACAATTGCAATTATTGTAAACACGTCCAGGAGGGTAACTCTTTTATTCTGAACAAACAAAAATTTAGGTTAAGGAATAAATTTGATTGCAACACCAACCATATTACTTATTTAGCTAAGTGTACATCCTGTTTAGCATTTTACGTTGGTAAGACTGAAAGAAGACTACGTGAAAGGATGTATGAACATCTGTATGCCATCAAAAAGGGGAAACTGGAGAATGCACTTGCTAAACACACGGCAGGTCATCCAAACCACAGTTTCAGGTTCATGGCAATTGACCATGTAAAAATCGACCCGAGAGGGGTCCCAGAAATCTGAAACTGGAAGAATTGGAACTGAAATGGCAGGTAAAATTAAACGCATATAGCTTCCCAGGACTGAATGAGACTTGTTCAATTGGAAGCCTATTAAAATTAATTAGTTTGAAAAGATGAAGGTATTGTCACTTGACACATACCCCCTTTATGGAATCTATATTTATGTGTATACATACATTTTCTGTTTATTATACATACATGTATTAGGTGTTTTTCAGGTCTTTCATGGGTTTTATGTCTGTTATGTTTTCATGTCTGTTATGATTATTTTCGTGGACTAGCTAGTTTTATCAAACGTGATTATGAATTCATTAAAACTATTGACCACGATTTTCACAACATTAGGTATGTCTAACTTATCACAAATAATTCAAATCATTAATATAATATAAAAATAAATAAATAATTATTATTAAAAACTATAAAAATTATTATAATATAATATTACTCAAAAAATATCACCTGAAATTCATCAAGTATAGGTGGTATGTGTGACCTTTACACACCTTCATGTATTTAACACACTTTTTTACACACTTTTTTTACACACTTTTTGTAGCGCTTTTTGTAGTACCATCATATACAAACAACCGTGTGTTTTTAACTTTTTGCTATGTCTTTAAAATTTGCTGTGCAAACATTAATTTAATCAATATTAAATATTAACTTTATTAACATTAATTTTTAGTAGCAGTTTTCAGTATCATCAAATATTGTAGTATACTTACTTATTGTTCTACAATTACACATAAAAACATAAAAACAACAAGACATTAATTCTTTTTCCTAAACTAGTTTATAAACTGATTTTTTACCATGTCTTCAAACGTGTTTTTTAAAACTTACAACAGCTTTTGGGGTATTTGAGGTTTTTACCTTATACACAACGACATGGGTAGGTTTAGAACCTTAATTTAACAGTAAAATAAGACTAAGGTTCTAAAGCTGTATAAAAGTCAACAGTACTGTGTTATTGTAGTTTATTAAAGGTTGCAACATGCAACACACTCCACAGGATTCACTCTCACACCAACAGATTGTTTTATGTATTTGTGTTGTAGGTATACCTACAAGGTTGTTTAGTTTGCTATCAGTAATCGGTTACTGTCTTTTTAAACAGTCCCTTTTAAATTCATCCATTCTCTTTTAAAATTCATTTTATTTCATGTCAATTAGACTAATTGAATTATTGCTTGATTACCTTAATGAGTGTTACGCCTTTATAAGGATCAAGCTGTCAGTGGTCTTTGTTTTGTGTTCTGAAGAAGTCAGCTTATTAAACTGACGAAAAGCGCTTAAAATAAATCTTTTTTGACTGCCTGGAGTCGTTCACAGCTTGTTCTTGTGGTTCTGGTTCCTCTCCTGTTTGGTATCTACTTTTCTGAAGTACAGGCTAACACAGAAGGTCTTTGGCTAACGAAGTTCGCAGATGACTGCAAACTAGGAGCCGTAATCGAACCTCCTAAAGATGTGGACATCCTACAAAAGGGCCTCACTGAGTTGGATGCCTGCTGTCAAAGCCATGGCCTCAAGCTCAATGCCACAAAGTGGATTGTCATCCCCTTTGGTAAAAACTCTGTACCCGTGAGCTACCACATAAGTGGTAATCTACTTAATACTGAAAGTGTGAAAAGAGAACTTGGGACATGGGTGGACAGTAGTCTCTCTTTTGATAATCACATCGCCACAGTAGTCAGGAAATCCTTCTATGTGGTACACCTCATCACAAAAGGTTTCTCATCCAGGAAAAAAGAGGTCATTGTTCCCCTCTACTTGTCACTCATTGGACCCATTGTAGAGTACCTCACAAGACATCTACAACAACTGGAAAGGCCGCAGAAATACCTCACAAAGAGGATTACCAGCCTCAAACAGATGCCCTACGCAGACAGTCTAAAAAAACTCCAGCTTTACTCCGTCGCATGTCACCTACTTAGAGGCGATCTCTGCCTAACATACAAAGCTATGTCAAACCCAGAGCTGTCGGACATGCTCCACTTAAAGAAATCCCAATCCCTCCGAGCTACACACTCTAGGTACCTAAACCTTGTCACCACAATAAACGGAACATGCTGGAGGGATAGATTCCTGTCCCAGAGACTTCCAATACTCTGCAACAAACCACTTAATCTATATCAAACAAAGCTCTTCATTAGCACTCTTCAAGAAAAATCTTGATGATTGAATGGGAAATGGGAAATTCACCCCAGGGATCACTTTGGCACAGGAAAATAATTTTCTTGGTGGCGAACGCCAGGGTACCTCTTTGGCTAGGCTTATATAAGCCCTAGGGCCGATAGCCTAGTACCTACCTATGAACCTATGAACAACATGAAATGTTGTGGGAGATATTTCAGTCATACAGTATTAGTACAACGATAAATGTATGCATTGTTGTTTATGAATATAACAAAATAAAGGTTTTGATAAATGGCTGGCTAAGTCAGGAAATAAGTATTAAGAGGAACATAGAGAAGGCTGACTCAAGTAGCTTAATTTTTGTACTAGTAACTAATGCAGTATTGGCTTGTGTAAATCAAAATGTGGAAAAAGAAAGTTATGTCACCAAAGAAGATTTTTGCTTACCTTTTTTATTAGCTTGCACAGATGATACAATCCTTGTTACAAAAAAAATGTGAAAGGAATGATAGTAGTATTTAATTATTTAAATGAATGTTTAAATCCTATGGGTCTGTATCTGACTAGAGAAAAGAGTAAAGGTTTGAGATATATTGGTAAGATAGGAAAAAAACTGAATTTAACATGGAAAAAATAACAGTATTGGGAGTGCACTTTGGAAAACAGGAAATAAGAGACTTACAGTGGAAGAAGGCAGTAGAGAAATGGGGAATGCATGTATGTTTTAGAAAATATTTAGATTATCTTTTAAGAAAAAATGTATTTAATAAACTCAATATTAATGGAAAAAAATGCATATTTATCTAGTGTATTTAGTTTACCATTAGAATATAAAAAAGAGATTTGTAACATTGTATTCTCATTTATATGGGGTTCTAGGTAAAACACAGTTAGAAGAGGGACATTATATGTTAAGAAAGAGGAGGGAGGTTTCGGACTATCAATCCAGTAGAGTATGTGGCTTCATTAAATCTATATAAAGTCCTTGATAAATTAAAAAAAATAATAATGATAAATTACTAACTGAAATAGTAAAACAAAAATATGAAAAAGAACAGAAGTTAGTTCTAAGTTTTTAAAGTGCAAGATACAGTATAAATACTGAGGTGCAACTTTAGCAATAACATATATTTTTATGGAAAGTAAAGACAGATGAAATTGAAAATGAAAAAAAAAATATGGTATACAAATGTGTGTAAATATTTGTTTTTCTATGGAGAGATTTGCATGATGAGAAAATTAAAGCCGTAAAAGCAAGAACAGAAGGAGTTAAAATATGGTAGACTGTCAAGATTTTTTATAGAGATTGACTATAAGTAAATTACCAGTAAAGGCCAGTATGCCATGTACAAATGTGAAGAAAAAACATGTAATTATTGTAAAGAGTTTGGAACAGCAGAACATTTTCTGAAATGTAAAAGAGCAGTGAAATTATGGGAATAAAAAGTGACTTAAGATATGTTGATATAAAGTGTGTGGATGATGTTAACATGGATATGACTGAATACGTTTTTATGGAAGAACACACACACACACACACACACACACACACACACACACACACACACACACACACACACACACACGGTCTACTGCCAAAACCTAGAAATGCATTCCATTAAGTAATGACTTAATTGACAAATAAACTTGAAATTACAAACATCAGAAAGGCACAAACACGAAACCGGTAATGTCGACAAGTCCATTTTCGACATAGTTTTCATTACCCAGTGTACCTTACCAGCCAGACATGTCCAACTAACGTTTTTCAGGGGGGGCAAGCCCCTCTGCACCCCCTCACACCCCCTGCTAATTATATATACAAACTCCAAGATCGCATTATAGTGAGGAAATGGGTACATTTCCCGATCCCCACTGTAGTGCAATCTCCATGCTGAACATCGACTTCACAACTGCAAAGGCACACTAGCATTCACGGTTGTGGAATCGATCATTTTTGGTTCTTTTTTATGCACATTTGCAAACTGCAATTCGAACATGTGCATCTCAATACCCTGCAATTTGTCAAAGTGATTTTAAACCTATACACACACCAGGGGCGGCTCGTGGCATAGGGCTGCCGGACTGCAGCCCCCTCAAAAATAAAAAAAGAGAAAGAAAAATGAAAAATAAAAAAAAATTACTTTTCGAAATTCGCGGACTTCGCACATGCGCATAGCTAGCTGGATGTATTCAGGTAAGGTGCCTTTTAATTTACAATGTTTATTTGTATGGTGCTTATGCTTTACTGGAGTTTGTGTATGGTGCTTATGCTTTACTGGAGTTTGTGTATGGTGCTTATGCGGAGTGTGTGTGTGTGTGTGTGTGTGAAAATGCCCCAGGTGCTTATGGTGGTGTGGTAGGGAATGCCTCAGGCTTGAACCCTGTATCCTGTATGCAGGTGTTAAAGACTTGAGTTCCCTACCCACCACCATTTGTAAAAAAATTTCAGATTTTTGCCTCATATTCGATCTGATCTGTTCCTCATAATATCTGTGGTTTGTAAATGTTGCAATGCTTGATATTTGATGGTGTAGTAGTAGCATTGTTGCCTCACAGCTGCAGGTTCTTGGGTTTGATTCTTGGCTGGGGTTCCTTCTTTGTGGGGTCTGTATCTTCTCCCTGTGTTTGTGTGGGTTTGCTTTTGTGTCCTCCCATGTTACAAAGACATGTCTGCATTATTTCTTCCTGGGCCTCTGCTGAAAATTGTTTATTTGTTCCAAGTCAGACTGTCCTGATTAAAAAATGTTAAATAAAATTGACAGGCATTTGAATTTCAGACTTAAGGGTTTCTGAAGGTTTAATTCCTTGCATATTTGATGGTGCAGTGGTAGTATTGTTGCCTCACAGCTATAGGTTTTCTGGTTTGATTCTTGGTTGGGTGGCTTCTGTCTGCATCTCCTCCCTGTATTTGTGTGGATTTGCTCTGGTGCCCTGCCATTTTACAAAGACGTGTCTGCAGTATTAATCCCTGCGTCTCTGCTGAAAATTGTTTTTGTTCTGTCCGCAGTAAAATTGACAGGCATTTGAATTTCAGACTTCAGGTTTCTGAATGTTTAATTCCTTGCATAATTGATGGTGCGGTGGTAGTATTGTTGCCTCACAGCTATAGGTTTTCTGGTTTGATTCTTGGTTGGGGTGGCTTCTGTGTGGAGTGTGCATCTCCTGCCTGTGTTTGTGTGGATTTGCTCTGGTGCCCTGCCATTTTACAAAGATGTGTCTGCAGTTTTAATCCCTGCGTCTCTGCTGAAAATTGTTTTTGTTCTGTCCGCAGTAAAATTGACCGGCATTTGAATTTCCAACTTCATGTTCTTCAGAATACATAGTAGCACAACCTTTTTTTTTTTAGCAATTTCGAAGTTTATAAGATGAATATTTTAAATTTGTCCCTATTTTTGGGACTGTATTCCCCATTATTGGCTTCCAGGTTTTTGTGCTAAGGTTGACAGCTATGGCAAGAACTGAATTCACTGAATATGTTTGAGGGCTGTATTCCCTCATTACTGGGTTTGTCCAGGTGTTTTGTACTAAGAGGTTGACAGCTATGGTGAGAACTGAATTCACTAAATGATAGCCATTTAAGTTTCAGTCTTCCTCTCTTTTACAAAGCAGCTGATGTGGCGTAGTGGTATGGTACTCTGACTGTTTTTTGCTCAGGGACCTTGGCAGTAAAATATATGGTGGCAACACAACATTTTATTGTAGCAACTTTCCAAGATTATACAAGCAATGTTTAATGTGTCCCTGTTTTTGGGCTTTTGCCCCAATACATTTTGGCTTTTTCCAGTTTTCTTGAGCTGCGAAGTTGAGATGCAGTTGAGTATTGAGTAGATTTTACAAGGAACTGAGAGCTGCAGGGGAATAGAAGTTTAGTGCTTTGCCAAGTTAATACTATAGCACAACAGGCTGTGTACTTGCTTTTGATGCAGAAGGTTGTGGGTTCTACTCCCACAAAGGGTAGATGCTGCGTACTGAGAATGTTCTCCTTGGTGAAGATACTAACTATGAGTTCGTTATCAGTTTGCCATCCATTTCCTCTTGCAATATTATTACTAGCTTATCATTTCTTTAATGTAATATAGACAATTTATTCCTGAGGGGCAACAGACACTTTATTTTTCGATGAAACCATGAAATATAAAGGTGATTGCTAGCAGCAACCACTTCATTAGTTACAGATTTCTTTAATGTGGATTTATTTAGATGACTGACTTCAGAGATTGTGCATATTTACTGATAATGGACTGTAGAATTGTGCATATTTACTGATAAAGGTGGACTGTAGAATTGTGCATATTTACTGATAATGGTGGACTGTGGAATTGTGCATATTTACTAATAATGGTGGACTGTGGAATTGTGTATATTTACTAATAATGGTGGACTGTGGAAGTCTGAGTAGACTTTTTTATGATAAATGTTCTCAACTGGGCAGTTTTGCCATTATGGGTGCATATGGTTTGTTTCATTGCTTACTGGAATAAATGTTCAAAACAAATTTAAAACATCCTGTAACAAGTGTACTGTGTTGTACAAGGAATATAATTTTAGTACAATGAGGAAGGTGTATCAAAGAGCACATGTATGTTTCATATGCAAGGAGCCTATGATTCGAAAACAGCCCAAAATGAATCTTTATCTGCCACTGGCAAAATGTATTTTCTTTGAATGTGGGTTTCAATGCTGTTTCAATGAATGTGAGTTTCAAGGGCAGAGAAGTTTTAATGCTAAGTTTTCATTGTGAGACTGCATTGCTTTGTTTAACAGATGACTTAGTGTTTGTGCTGTAAAATACAAAATAAAACTTTCAAATGAAGTCCAACTCATCATAGAAGTAAAGCAGTATGCACATTAGTGTTTATGGTAAATGGAGTGAAATAGCCAAGTATAATGGTTCATTGGAATGGCTGCAGAGGCTCCATTCAACCATTATTTTGTCAGGGGGGGAAGGGCAGCAAACTCAGACAGGCCCAGCTGAACTATACCTCCCAACTGTCCAGATTTTCAAAGAATGAATAGATTTTTGCTTCTTATTTTTGGTTTGTTCATAAAATTTGTAGTTTTAATTCCTAAATGATTTGCCAGAAGTCACTCTTAAGTTTCAGACTTCATAACCTTCAGAAAAATGCATGTTAAAGTAAGAGCTGTTCTATCAACTGTCTCAATTTATACAAGAGCAATTTTTAGTACTGTTTATATGTGCCACAATATATTTGGCCTTGTTCAGATTTACTGCATTAACAGGTTGAGAGGTACATGCAAATAAATTGCTTTATAGAATTAGGCATAGCCAACCTCTCAACTGTCCCCAATTTTGGCTCAAAATGTTGCTCTTCCCCCTTATAATCCCTCCGCAAAATAGCAATTTTGGAAGAAAACATGGAGGGTTTACAGTTAAGAAATAACTGTAATAATCAAAGTTATAGATTACTTGAAATGCATGTAGATTCTTTTATATTTTGTCAGCTGCTCAAGGTAGCAGTACTAATATTAAAGTGTCCCTTCTTTGACAGGTAGCAGCTGTATTGTGTGTCTATTTTATATTTTTGCATCACGTTTTTGTCCATTTTTCATAAAATTGTGTTTTTTGGCAAATTAGTGACATCACTAAAGACTGAAGTTAGAAAATGACAGACATTTGAGTTTCAGATTTTATACCCTTCAGAAAATTCATACTAATGCAAGACCTATTCTAAGTTTATTAGAGCAATATTTAAAAATTGTCCTTATTGTTGGGCCTTTGTCCCACTTCTGTGTATGGCTTTGTCCAGATTTCTTGTTCTTGAGGTTGAGAGGTATGACAAATGTGTCAGGGCCATCACAGTCAGGCAGAGAGATTTCAAATTGTGACATGCTTGTTGCACCCCACTCCCCCATGTAGTGACTCTGGATGTGTCCAAGCAAGGCAAGGAGTAGTTGTATCTACCTTGGATGGGGAGGACACACTGCATAAGTACTACAGTGGCTTTTCATCTGTCCTTGATTTTGCAGAACGGTCTGGTTTCTGTCATATTTTTGTACTGTTGATTTATGCTTATTACTCAAAGTGCCTGTTGCTCTGTGTTTTTAAGTAGCAATGCTTTAATGACCATAAGGTAAGCTTGTCTGAGATCGTAAGATGCAAGTAAGCTTTAATAAGCATACTGTTAAAGAATTGCCAACATTGAAAGCCTTTCTGTTGTTGCCATGCAGAGAATACTTGACTAGATAATGTATAAGCCTTGGGTATTAAAGGACAGGATTCCATTATTTTAAAAAGCTCATTACACTTGTTGGAGACTTCCAGTCATCTCTACAGACTTTACCCGTAAACTAAACAGAATGCCAATCATGTGTGGTCCATAACCTGTACAGTAATCCTTTAAGCAATGTATCTTGAGCTTGTTTCTTGTTTGCTTTTCATTTTTACTTTTATCATGTTTTCCCCATGAAACAAGTTGTCAGGCAGCAGGTCTTTTTGGATAAGAAACATTTTTACAAGTGGGGGCATCACATAGATTTCTACTTTCAGCATGTTACTTGGTACTTTAATAAAGCTGAATATATTATAATTAGGACTGCAGTGCAAGGAGAAGTGGTTTGAGTTGAGTGCTTCTGGTTTTTCTTATACTTGATTTTGACTGGCATTCCAGTAATGTATTTAAAAGTAATTTATTTTTCATGCCTCACAACCTTTTGTTTCCATCTAGATATTAAGTAAGCTGTCATGCAGCCAATGCATTGAAATATTTTTATTCTTCCACACTTATTTTTGTCTTGATTGGACTTTCATAATGATGGTTTGCCACCCAGGGCAGCATATTTAATTAAAATTAGTTTTTTGTGGTTTTGTGCATAGCTCCTCCCCTTTCTGGTTGACCACACCCCCTCCCCTTGACCCCACCCATTCAGCTGTCTCCTGCAGCCCCCCTGTGATTTGAAGTCACCAGCCGCCACTGACACACACTCACACACACACACACACACACACACATACACACACACATATATATATATATGTATATATATATATATATATATATATATATATATATATATATATATATATATATATATATATATATATCTGTTTGTGTAAGCCTAAGAAAATATTTGTAGTAATGTGGATTTTTGGAATCAGAGTGAAGGAAGTAATGTTTAATGCGAAATGGAACATGGCAGCAATGCTATAAAAAAATGACTCTAGCTTTTGGAAAATGGAGTGGGGTCAAAAACTTTAATTAGAATATTAGATTTCTGTGTAAATGAAAAATAAATAATATGTATGTAATATTGTAGATAGTGTAAATATTGTAAATATTATGTAAATACTGTAAGTATACTTAAAAGAAAGGACCCTTACCATTTTAATAGGTGCTGTGGGATCTTTTTTTACATCCACCTGAGCTACAACCAACTCAAGCAGATGGGGCCTTGGTTTAATGAGTCATTTGAAGGATGTCACACTCAGAAGTGCAGCAACCCCCCCCCCCCCAGTGTAGCACTGCAGTCTCAGCAATTAATCTACCAGGTGTAGGAATAGAACCCACAGCATGCTGCAGCAAAGGTGAGTGTGCTACCTTTTTTTGTTACCCCTATCCATGAGGGAAGTGCGTGGTTCACTGGGGTGAATTTGTAGTTTCTTATCCATTCATTCAAAGTACATTTAAATAGAGTAAGATAAGTACTTTGCTTTATGTGAACTGGAAGACAGTTTCATAGAAAAAATATTCTCTGTGATACATACCTGTACCACCAGCATGTTGTGTTTACATTGCAAAAAAATCTGTGACCCCGTGAGATGGTGTTCATGCTACTATTGGACTTGCCACTGATTAATAGATCAGAATGGATAAGGTCTGTTACTACTCTACATGCAAGGAAGAGTTCACTTCTTAGCAGCCTATGTGATACCGAAAAGCAAGACAAGTCTTTAAGACAGTCTACATAGTTTTTATGATTTTAGGCCATTGATTTCTTTTTATTGGGAAAGCATTGCAGGTTTTCCGTTTATGACAAGTGTTTGGACAGCTGCTTACTGAAAGGGACATTATTTATTATACTCAGTGATCAGTCTAATGAGAGCTGAGTACATTTGAATCATTTCATCCTTTGACCTGAATGTCATACTTTTGGATATCAGCTATGTGATTTTAAAAAGGCTTCCTTACAATGTTAGATATGTGATGATCAAAAGACATTTGTTGTTTACATAGATTCCCGGATCCCTGACTACTAGATCAACATTCAGGTTAGTGTTGTTGATGTGATAGGTACAAGAGAAATCATGTTTGCTAAAGGATACTATTATATATTTTTTGGCATTTCATTTTAGTCCATGGTTTTGACACCAGCTATTTATTTGGGAAAAGCCTTCTTAGAGGATCTTGGTGTCCTCTTGGGGAGTTAATGATGGCACCGTCATCTGCAAACCTGGTCAGCTTTGACCTCTAAGAAGTACATGCAAAGAAGAGTGACCCAGGGACTGAACCCTGGGGTACACAGCTAGTGACAGGTCTTTTAAAGGATGCAGAGCAACCAGTCCAAAATTCCTAGGTTCTGTTTGTGAGCCAGTTCCCTATCCCTCAAGTTACATATGGATTTACATTTAGCTGGTAGAGTTTATCTGCGATACATGATTGTTGGATGGTGTCCAATGCCTTTGCCTTGAGGGCCTGTTCTTGAGAGATTTGAAGGGGTTTAGTTATGGGTCTGTGCTATGGGAATACAGATATGTGGTGTGTACTGATATGCCCTTAACCACTGCTTCAGTAACTTCCTTGAAGAAGTCAACATGAAGTTGAGAGTTTGTATATTATCTGTGTCCCTATGTATTAATTCCATAGTGATCCTATTCGTAGCCTTACAGATTAGTCTCATCAGGCATGTGGGTCTATAGTTACCCGGATCCAGTGACACTTCATCTTTGTACTTGGGGGATGACTGTGGCTGTGATCCATGCATCCATCACATAGCCTGTTTGGAGGCCGATACTGAATAGCCTCTGTAGGGGATCTGACAAGTCCTGTTTCTGGCTGGCTAGTAGGCAGCCCAGTATGTTATTTGGTCCCATAGAAGCAGTGTTTTTGGCCTTGGCTAGTACCTTCAGGACTTGCTGTTGGTATATTTGAGTAGAGTGTAAATACGGGTATGTACTTTTGGACTGTAGGAGGGGAGAGAGGGACTAGAGTTTGAGCTAAACTTGCAACTAGTAAATTGGCTTTATTTTCTGAGTCTGAGTATGAGTTATGTGAAGGTTTACCTTTACAAGGTCACAAATAAAATATGCGACCCAACAAATATCCAAATCACATGGTCAGAAACTGCACTTTCAAATGCTGAAAACAGCAAAAGTGCTGCACAACGAATTTGACATTCCTGGAATGTCGAATGTTTTCAAAACACCTGAAATTTCCAGATGTCTCCAAACACCATCATGCAGGGAGGCAAGCCACTCTCCACCCCCCATGTGGGGTCTGCGCCCCCCACACCCCCTGCTAATTTAATATACTAACTCCGAGATCTTACTACAGTGAGGGAAGCGGTACATGTTCCGATCTCCACTATAGTGCAATCTGCACTCAGAATGCCGAATTCACATGAGCGAATGCACACTGGCATTCGCTCAGTTGTGAATTCGGCAATTCGTTGTCATCATTCTGAACTTTTGAAGTCGTCCTTTTGTACATCTGCCATCGCAGATGTGTGCTTCAATCATATGAAGGAAAACCATGTGAGATATAATTTACTGTTAGTTTTGTACAGTGCTGAGAATTATTTCTGAACTTTCTAACATTATTAAAGAAGACTTTGAGGTTATCCTTCAGCTGGGTGACTATTTTTACCTCATACCTGGCTTTGAATGATTTGGTCAAGTCCCGGAGTTCTTTGTTAAATTTGTTTTGCCAGGTATCATCCTTACTAGTTTTTCTGTATGAACTCTTCTCCATTTCAGTCCCTTGAGAGTCAAGCCATACAGAACTACATTCATTACAGCAAATAAGGGCTGGGATTCAAATTTGATGTGTGTAATGCGCAACACTAAACATCTAGTAGCAACCATGCACAGGGTATGGGCAGTCTAATTATACCATTTGCATGAAAGTGAAAGCTAAGAATTGTAGAACATGCATTTGAATGTAATGACACATAAATGGTAACTCTCATGCAATTGAGCATTGTGGAACATGTAAATGCAGGCTGCTAAGATGGTAGATGGATTTCAGAGATGTATAAAATGGCGATGCTGCACATCTGCACTCCTCTTGGTTTTGAACTGTGTGATTTACAGAGTACAGGAAAAGAGCAATGTTAGCCATAGCAGCTACAGTGTTAGCAGAATACATTGATAGGTGCCATTAGAGCAAGTTCTGCCAGTATAGTATATCGCTGGCATCTGTGCCAGCTGAGACAGTACAGGCAGAAGCTCTCTTATCAATACGCGACAGAGCAGCTGATAATCAGTTACTTCAGATCAACAAGGATATACTGTGGGACCTACTGAACTGTCATTAATGAGTCGAATCTACAGTGTGCATGGTATGCCCATTATTTCAGGCGCAAAGTTAAGCATAGCATTGACCTTCCTAGTCACAGGGACTTTCCAGGGATCTGTGATGGACCTGTTGGGTATATTGGGGCCTGTGGCTCTTGAGTATTACCCAGTTACTTCACATCATGCTTGGAACATGTGGAGGATCATACCTGGCTCCCAACAAAGATGAGAACCAATATGATTGGACATTCTGTGATGCTGCACATTTCCCTGAGGTCCTGAGTACTGTCGATAGCATCTGTGTTATTATTAAGGCCCAACCTGGTCAGAGAGACAGAGATGAATAAATGGGAAGGGCTGTCATGCCTTGAACTGAGAGGTGGTCCATAATGCCCAGGGTTTTATCTGCATGTGGCCATGCACATGTCTGTGCCTGCAGTTCATATGATTCAAACATATGGCACACATCCGACTTATACCAGTGATTCCTGCAAGGAAAGGATCACCTGCTTGGTAGGTACACAGACATAATAGATAGAATGGCCTATACATACAGGTGTCATGTATGCTGGGAGCATGCCACATATAATGTCATGCGTGGTACAAACAATGACAGTTATGCCCTTGAGCCATGGACGCGGACATCCAGTGATGACCCAGAAATGGTGAGACAAATGTCATACAGCACAGATCATACTAAAACAAGGAATATTGTGGAAAGAATCATTGCACTACTGAAGGGTAGATTCTACTGTTCAAATACCTCCCGTGGGTCAGTGCAGTATAGCTCAAATATATGTAGAAAAATGTTTGTAGTGTGTACCATGCTACACTTCTTGGTCCTGCATGAACAGGTGGTACATGCCAATAACACCATTCCAAGACAGGCCATAACTGACACATCAACAGTAGCAGGGCAGAGAGGAGATAGAGTTGAAGACAATAGAGAGTTGAGCCATAAATTGCGACACTGGCAAAGTAGTTGTGCCTCGCCAGTGACCATGGGCGGTAACATATACAACACAGAATAGTATGATGCATGTTTTAGCATTCAGGCTATGCAACATAGTGCATGATCTGGTCACATTGTGAATCAGATTACAACAAATTTAGGCAGGTATGTGGTAGGTAGGGCACAGTCAGCATCACGTGGAGAGGTGGGGCAACACAACATTGGAATGTTGGTAAGATCATAGGAGGTGAATGCGGTAGCTGTGCACTCTGATTCAGTGTTGATAATCATGTCCACCAGTGATGGGTTGGGGCCATGTCAGGACTAGATGTATCCTGGGATAGCAATGTGGTTGAAGTACAGGACCTTGTGGAGACACCCTGAAGAGGTTTCCCATTGGTAGAGATGGAGGAACATCTCCAGTTATGACCTTGGATGCCAGCCTATTTACCAGCATGCAGAACCATTGTTATATCTGTAATACTCTGTCATCAGATGTGGGATACTCCATGCATGTCCACCTCATGATTAGATCCTGCCATAGGTTATTAACATCATGCTCAAATGAAGAGGACAAGATGGTAGTCTTAACGTGTCGCATAGATGCACATATGGAAGCAACATTTGCCACCACTGATCTCAATTGCACTGCTGTCTAATTCTTCTGATAGTCCAGGTCAATGTGCAGTTAAATCCTGTCCTCCACAGTGCAGTGCATAGCAGCTGTTTGAGGCTGGATCACAAACCTGCACATATGCTGGTTCATTCTGAATGCAGCACACGTATAAAAGACAGTGAGTGACAGCAGCACTGGACTCCCCAGTGTATGTTGCCAGTGATAGATATACCATTGTCAGAGGTACTGTGCATATGAGTGGCTGCATCTGCTAAAGACAGGAGAAATCCTGTATGGAACCCGCACCTACAGGTGTCATGTCAGGCTCCAGTAAGGCCATGCACTCAGCAATGAACTCCTTAAGGGTCTTTGTATGTAGATGTTCCCTCTCTTGGAGTGTCACAAAGGGTGCCACTGTGTCATCAGATTGTGCTGACTGCATGTTGCCATTTTGATTAGCTAAAGCAGCTTGCAGTCATCATCACTCTTTTGTCCTGTGAGCTGGACTCTTCACCAGTGGAGTCTCTGAAGCATGAAACATAAAACACCAGTGTGGGCCCTCAGACTTATGGTTGTATTGCCCTTCTGTGGCATGCATACTGGGATACAAGATAATCATTGCTGTATGGTACAGTGGAGCAAATACCTTGTTGGGCAGGACATTGCCCTTGTAGACTGGAGGTTCGTACAGACAGAGGTGAAGGTCACACACAGTCATATCTACTCCACTTCATGCATGTGTATGTGTCATACCATAGTACTGTAGACATTATTGTTGCTTACAGGTTCAGGGTTAGTAAGTACCAGGTCTGCACTCATATCTAAGCCACCACGTGGTTTGAGGGGCCTGTTCTCCTAACCAGTGAGTGACATCACAAAATCCTCAACTGCCGTAAAGCATTTAGTATTGGCAATTTACCCTCCATGTTATTCCTGTCTACAGTGATGTCCCAAGTATTTTGCTTTGCACAGGAATGCATGTCTGTAATCATTCTTTGTACCTGTTGCGGGGTTTATTATGGTCTTCCAAGACATTCACATTCTGCACTGTGCTCTGCCAGATTTGTTTCTTTACCTGCTGGTCTGCACCACGTTTGGCCAGTAGGCACATACCATGCTTCCAGAGCATCACAGCATTGTATTGGAGTATGATTTTTTCTAGGTGTGGCCTCTCCTGGGTGGCCATGTCAATTATTCTACACCTGCAGAGCAAACGTGTGATTTATTGGGTGTATGTAATGAGTTAACTTCATCCATGAGTTGACAGCCTCCACCTCACAGCATTCATGTGGATAGCAACTGCAGTTACCAGTTTTGACTGCCTTTATATGGTGTTATATCCTGCAGTTGTTTAGGGTCATGGCATCCCCCTACATAGTCTATACTACTGTATCCCATGCAATATGTTATTGTTACTGCATCTCCCCAAAAGTGTGCATAACTGTGCCACGTGACTGTGTAGTGTCACTTTGTACCACATATGTGGGCATATGCATGCTTGTGCACCTATATGTTTCCATATGACTGTGTGCTGTGTTACCATCACTGTATGTGCCATATCTCAGGTGCAATAACTGATATGTGGCCTACTCTTGCATATGTCTCAGTGACATAAACAGCACATTGATCCTCCCTTCCTCAGATAGCACCAAGGGCATTGCAGGGGTGCAATAGCTACATTATCAACCCAATTATTCTTCTTTCTCTCTCTCCCTCTCTCTCTAATTCTCCACATCCACAGCTCTTTCATGGTTCATCCATTAAATGTCACTCTTGTGTTTCAAATCAGTCTTTTGCAAGATGTCAGCAGTCCTTTATATTGTGCTAACATGAGCCACTTATAGGGGCAAGAATGCTAATGAGACTGTATAGTACCACTGCCAATGTCTACGAATCACTTAGTCTCTGCATTGTGCTATTGATATCTAGTGGCGTGAGCCATGCACATACATTTTAACATGAGACTTGATGTCTGTGTGCATCCAACAGGCTGTGGAGTACCCATAGTGCACTGTCACTGTGCAGTTCTACATTGTATGGCACATGATTCCGTAAAGCATGCCCATGCGTATGGGTTTGACATATTACTGCTCAAGTAGCCCTATTGATTGGCCATGCCTTCTTCCCCCAGTAACAACCACAGTACTCCTGCATGGTGTGTCAAGATAAGCAGAATTTTCCTACTTTTTCTGCAGTGACTTTAAGGAGAAGCTTCTAGTGCAGTTTGATAGCTCAATTAAAAAAGTTGTTGCCTGGTTTAGCCTGGCACACATGTTGAGTGATGCCAGTGGCATAACCTGTACATAAGAATGGTGCTGGCATCTTTGTGATGACCTGAGGCAGTGCCACTGTGACATGCCTCATCAGGAGAAAGTAGAGGTTTAGAAGTTGCAGTCAGAGATCCACTGTAAGCCTTTTTATGCCCTTTATCTCTCACTCTGCTGTATATTTTTGTTATATAACATTTGAGCAACGTGTCCATTATTGTAAGAAAGTCCTTCTATTTTGCACAGCATATAAACAAAGGGATTGTGTCTAGATCTAGGGATACCATTGCCCCCCTTTACTCAGCCCTTATTAGGTCAGTCATTGAATATAATGCCCCCTTTGGCATGTGTCTGTCCAGGCACATGCAGATACCTTAAAAAAAAGGATACAAGACCTAAACTACATGTCCAGCATTGACCGACTCAAAGCCCTGTCACTAATTGCTGATTGATTTACTGCACATCAGTAAGTCTGATGGCATGCGAAATACTCAGTCTAGGGATCAAAACCTCTTCTGCAACATCTACAGAAGAGTTTGGAGGACAGGTATATCTTGCAGAGGATATTGCTGTTCTGGAACAGACACCCCATCCACATAAAACAAAGTTCATCCCTGTCCAAATTCAAGTGCAACTTAGATCTGTGGATGGAAAACAGAAAATTTACACCCAGGACTCTCACTGTACTACTAATGGATATAGGCAACTCCCAAATACTTTATCCCATGCATGTGTTCCCTCAAATTATGTATGGTATGATCCCAGTTATTCTCTTTAGGAGGAATATATAGTGATCATGGGATTGGTAAGGCCAATCTGTAACCAAATGGGATAGGTTATTTCAAGCACAAAAAGAGAAATTGACTAGGCTTAAAAGGCCTGCAAGGCCAGTTAGCTTAGTGCTTATCTTTGAATCTGTGAACCTGTGTTGTTTATCTGTGCTTAACAGTACTTCGTTTGTTTTGCAGCTGTCAGGGAGTGTTGTTTTGAACATAGTTGGCTGCCACAGAAAACAAAAGCACCTGTCTTTGCAGTGTGTGCTTTATAGCCTTTTGCTGTGCTTCTGCAATACTGTTCATGTTATATGTGTGTCTTCTTATCTTCCCATACTTACTCCAATGTGCAAATCTATTTCAGGCAGAGAAGAGGCCCATCTGTGTTCAGCTTAGTATCTGCCAGCCCATACTGCTGATGTTAGGTTACTGTGGTCATTTATGTCCACCTATTGGAGGGAATGAAGGCTCCTCTGCTGGGGGTTCAGTGGTGCCATATGTTTCAGTCTCTTAAGAAGAGAGTGGAGATTCTCCTTCTGAAGGCAAACAGGGAGCCCTGTGTCACCTGTGTTGACACAGTGGGGTGTACTAGTAGTTGAACACCTGCATCATTAAAACAGAGCTCATTCTAAAGTGACTTGATTGGCAGGTACTGGCCATTAGATCACTGAAAGAGCAAAGCAGACCATAACATCATCCACTCAGATGTGTAATGCCTTGAGTTGTTGAACTCTGGGCCCATTCTGGCAGGCCACTGTATCCCCATCATGACGTTATCCCTTCATTCTGTGTCATTGCTTGTACTTTGATAATTGTCTAGCTCTTCCCATCATGGCTTGACTGCCATCTGCCTGCATGTGCCCTCCCCACTGTTCACCCTGTGTTATGCATGTACACTACCCCTGTATGTCTGTCTCTTTGTTTGTATCTCTGCGTCTGCGACTTTATCTGCTCTATCCCCACTGAAGTCATCTCTCATTTCTTTTCCATTGTACATTTATCCTTTAGTAATATAAATGCGACCTGTCTCACAAAAAGGCAGAGAAGATGGGCCATCTCCTTGCCTCCATGTCTCCACAAGCTGTTCCTTATTGCTCACCTTTGTGTTTTTCCTCTGCTTGCTGTATTCCCCTTTTCTGCCTGTTCACCCCTTTCCCCCCATTTTTATGATGAACAGTTTGCAGACTTTGTCATGTGCACCCATATTACTGTTAATGTCATGTGCTGTGATGTGCTGCCCTACATGTGTTTGTGTGCTGCTGTTGGTGCTGGTGGTCGTGACATTGCACAGAAGCACTCATATTACTTTAGGTACAGAGAAATGTTTTTCTTTTGACATCATGCACATTGCCCTTACACCATATGATAGCTTTGCTCCTCCGCTGTCCTGCTATAGCACTGTACTACCTGCTAATGCTGCCCATCTCATTTATTACATAGCTTTTTATTTAGTAGGCCAACAGTGTCCCTTGCCTGTTTTATCCATTGCTAGCTTTTGGTTGCTTCTTGCAACAAGTCCCCCACAGCTTTAGTGCTACACACGTGTGTTGAACACGTATAAGATTCTAAGACAATGTATCACCACTGTTGCACACAGATGAACTGTTATTGTATTTCTCACATCAGCTGTTGTGACTGCCTTGTGCAGCCAGACATCTGCACTCTGATTTATTCTTGCACAGGAAAGTAATCACTTTCTGGCTTCACTTACCACTTTTATGTTTCTCTTCCTTAAATACTTAATATTGCATTTTCCTTCTGAATCCTCAAGGAAAGCATAATTTCATAGGTTCATAGGTTCATAGGTTGGTACTAGGCTATCGGCCCTAGGGCCTATGCAAGCATAGCCATAACAATTCCCTGGATATTTCTTCCCACAATATTTACTTCTCCAGGCCCCTGTCTAGCAGGACAACTGACATGATCCCTGGGGTGAATTTCCTATCTCCCATCCAATCATCAAGGTTCCTTTTGAAGAGGGCCAAAGAGGCGCTCTGCTTGATATGTATGGGCAGTCTATTCCAGAGTATGGGGAGTCTCTGGGTCAGGAACCTATCCCTCCAGCATGTTTTGTTCATTGTGATGACAAGGTTTAGATCTCTAGAGTGTGCAGCTCTGAGGGATTGGGATTTCTTTAAGTGGAGCATGTCCAACAGCTCAGGGTTTGACATGGCCTTGTATGTTAAGCAGAGATCGCCTCTGAGTAGACGATATGCCACAGAGTATAGCTGGGGTTTTTTTAGACGGTCAGTATATGGCATCTGCTTTAGGCCTGTGATTTTTTTAGTGAGGTATTTCTGTGGCCTTTCAAGCTGTTGCAGATGTCTTGTGAGGTACATACCAAACGGGGCATTATACTCTATAATGGGTCTAATGAGGGATGAGTACAGTGGAACAATGACCTCCTTTTTTTCTGGATGAAAAGCCCTTAGTGATGAGGTGTGCCACATAGAAAGATTTCCTGACTGTTGTGGCAATGTGGTTATCGAAAGTGAGTCCACTGTCCTCCTGTGTCCCTAAGTCTCTCATCACACTTTCGATGTTTAGTGTCCTGCCACCTATGTGGTAATTCATGGGTACATGTTTTTTTCCAAAGGGGATAACTATCCATTTCTTGGCATTAAGCTTGAGCCCATGGCTCTGGCACCAGTCATCTGTTTCTGTAAGGCCCTTTTGTAGAATATCCACATCATTTGGGGATTTAATAATGGCTCCCAGTTTGCAGTCATCTGCAAACTTTGTTAGCCAGAGTCCCTTAGTGTTGACCTGTACTTCAGAGAAGTAGATGCCAAACAAGAGTGGTCCCAGGACTGAACCCTGAGGTACTCCACTTGTCACTTGTCTGGAGCTGGATTTGGAGTCGGCTACTTTTACTGTCTGGGTTCTGTCAATAAGCCAGTTAGCAACCCATCAAGTGACGTAGGGATTTATGCCCAGCTTAGTAAGTTTATCTATGATTCCAGAGTGGGGGATGGTATCAAAGGCCTTGGCGAGGTCCAGATAGGCTGTGTGGACTGCCTTACCCTCGTCCACAGCTCTGGAGACTGATTCGAAGAAGTCAGTCAGATTCAGGAGACAAGATCGGCCCTTCACAAACCCAAACTGGGTGAGGTCTAGTGTTTGAAGGTTGCCAATGTCTTTGTTTATAAGTCCCATGATAATGCGTTCCATGCCCTTGCAAATCAGGCTTGTCAGACTGATGGGACAGTAGTTCCTGGGATCCAAGGTGGATCCTCCCTTGTGGAGCGGGATAACTGTAGCTGTGCACCACTCAGTGGGCATGAAGCCTGAGGTGAGGCTATGATTAAATATGACACTTAGGTGAGGTGCCAGTTCATTTTGTAGTTCATGTAGTACACAGCCTGGGATGTCATCTGGTCCCATGGATCCTGTATTCTTAGCTTTGGAGAGTGCGGTTTCTACCTGTGTGGCCGTGATTATCGGAATTTGGCAATCTTTTGGTATTGAGATGGGCCCTTTAGGGGGTGAGAGTGGGGTGAAGTTGGCACTAAATCGATCTGCCAGGATATTGGCAATGTCCTTGGGATCAGTATATTTAATGCCATTCTGTTGTAACTCAGAACAGATCTGAGCATTGCCATTTAGATTCTTGACAAAACTATAGAATGCCTTGTGGTTGTCTTTGAAATCTTTGGCAATTTTATTTTCGTAACTAGCTTTTGAGGATTTTATGAGGGATCTCAGCTTCTTACTGAGGCTGGTGAGGGAGTTTTTTGCATCCCGGGATTTTCCTCTTTTTTGCAACAGTTTCTTCTTTCTGTTGTATAGCTTGTTTATAGCAGGGGACCATCAGATTGGCTTCCTTTTTTTGGAGAAGAGCATCTTGGTTCTATTTGGGATGGCACGATTCATGCACAAGTGGATGTGCTCATACAGTGCCTTAGTGTAGGATTCTGCAGTCGAACGTCCAGATGTTCATCGTGTTACCCTGCTGCAGTCATCACACTTGGGTTATCCTACCGTCAGGCGGTCCCGCAGTCGGCCCGAATTCCAAAGTCTTGGTCCGGCGTCGGTTGCTGTCGCTTCTTCCCTGACGTCAGTGCACCAGGGGTATATAAGAGGCATCCAACGCCATTTTCTTCAGTCTTTCTTGCCGTGTGGTGCCCGAAGCAGAAGCAGTACGCAAGTGCCGGTCGGCCGACACCTGAGATTTTTGATTTGAATTTCAGTCCGAAGTCTTCAATAAAGCTAAGTACCCCGTTGGGGAACATTTTCTTGCCTCAGTCCGATGTCAGAAAAAGTTAACAATTGCATTTCTTGTGGGAAGCAAATACCTCATAAGGACTTCCATTCCTATTGTATTCCTTGCCTAGGCCCAGACCACGACGTCACAGGTTGTCGGTTTTGCGCTAGGTTTAGTAAACGAACTATCAAACGCCGTTTTGTCTTCGCACGGCATTACTGTGGTAGGAAATTTAATTATATCATGCCGTCGGAGCAGCCGACGACCGCCATTCATAAAAAATGCAAGGATAAGGACAGGCAGCCTAGGAATAAGCCAGACACCGAGGCCTCAGCTGGGCCTGTCGCCGGTTCTCCGGTTTTCAGTGAGGTGCCTATGCAGCCCCTGACGACCGCAGAGCTGGAACCCCAGACAGCTGCGGATTCCCAAGCGGAGTCTACTAGGCCGACGCAGCCATCTACCGACACCGGAGCAGAACTAGACACCAGTGCAACGGAAACACCTTCGGTTGCGGAAGGTGTCTTCAGACCGACTACACACCATTAAATCTTATGCTAAACTTAAAACTCCTTTAAAACCAAAGAAAACTGTACATCAGTCTACAGTTCAAGGCCCCATGCCTAAGAAGCAGATGCTTAAGATGGCTGAAGATTTGATTACCCTTATCAGGGGTTCCCATCCCCCTCCTGATAAAAGACCAAGACAAGAGGAGGATTATGCATCCTCTGACCAGGTTTCTCTCTCTTCAGATTCTTCTGAGGAACAGGGTTACACTTTTCCACCTTATGAAGATTCTGATGCTGAAGACTGTATTCCCTCAGCATCTCCCCCTGAAGACTACTACTTTGGGGAAACTTTACATACCATGAGGGAACATTTCCACTGGGAAGGCCAGGATTACTCAGATTCTAAGAAAAGGCTCAGAGAGTTCCTTTTACTACCCCAGCACAGACCTCTTGCTGTCCCATCCTGTTCTTGTGGATGATGTTTACTTGGAGTCTAGTTTATATCCAGACTCTCTTCCTCCTGCTCCAGCCAAACCAGACAGATACTACAGAGTACCTGACTCACACAAATTCCTTTATAAAAGCCCTGTAGCTGACCCAGAAACAATTTCCCAGGGTCCTAAGGGAGCAAAAGCTTCTATGGCTAAAAATCCTGTGCCCTCTGAAAGGGATTCCAGAGCCCTAGATAGATGGGGAAAGAAAATATACACCTCAGCTACTCTGGCTGTGAGAGCATTAAATTGCCAATTTCACATGTTGAAATATCAACAATTCCTAATGTCTCAGTTAAAACAAAAAATGAGCACACATTCAGAACTGCCTGAATTCAAGGAAATGCAGGATCTGTTGCATGCAGCTGAACAGGTGGGCAAACATACTTTACAATGCGGATTTGATTCATTGGAAGCTTCTTATAGAGCAGCTGTTACTGTCTCTGTCATACGTAGACATGCTTGGTTAAAAGAACAAACCCTCCCTGACCACGTTAAAGCAAAATTATTGGGTGCACCTTTACAGCAGGATGTATTATTTGGTGTCAAAGCAGAAGAGGTTTTAAAGAAAATGGAGGATAAGGCAAAGTCTATGCAAATGGTCAAGGATTTTTTGCAGGTAAACCCCCACGTTTCAGCAGAAATTGGCCAACAAAAAACTGGTCCTTTCCAGCTTCAGACAGATCACAGAGGGGCAAATACAGAAGCCCAAGGGGCAGAGGTCAGTCACAGGGCCCTTACAAACTCGCCAGTGGGGTTCTGCTACCCAGAAAGGAGGAGAAGACAGGCGCCCCAAGCTAGCAGAAGACAAACACAATGACTCTGTCCTCAAACTACCAAGCAAATCTTTCCTGGCAACTCCCTTGGGAGGAAAACCAGCATTTTTTGCAGACAATTGGCACATCATCACAAAAGACAAATGGGTTCTAAACATTGTCTCTCAAGGATACAGATTCCACTTTCATACCTTACCAAGGATCAAAGGAATGCCAAACCTGCCACCAAATCAATGGGCAGAGGCACAAAAACAAATTACAGCTCTCATGAACATGAGAGCCATTCAACAGGTACCTACACAGGAGCAAGGACAAGGATTTTACTCAAGACTCTTCCTAGTCCCAAGAAAGGACAAAGCATGGAGACCCATTCTGGATCTTTCAGTTCTGAACACCTATCTGCAAGTACCAAAATTCAAGATGCTAATACTACAGCAGCTTCTTCCCATGCTGGGCAAGAATGCTTGGCTAGTCACTTTGGACCTCAAGGAGGCATACCTGCATGTCCCTATCAGACAAAATTGCAGAAGATACCTCCGCTTCATTGCAGGTTCAACGCATTATCAATTCTCTGCACTGCCCTTTGGCTTATCTACTGCGCCCAGGTTATTCACAAAATGCCTGGCACCAGTAATTGCATACTGCAGACAAAGAGGAATTCAAATATACCCATACCTGGATGACTGCCTTATTCAAGCAGAAAGCAAGGACATTCTTTTAAAGCGTTTGGCATTTGTCAAACACCTTCTCAGTTGCCTAGGGTACACAGTAAACGAAAAGAAATCAAAACTAGTGCCCTCACAAAACATAATATTCCTGGGTGCCAGCTTGAATACAGTGGCCCAGATGGCTTATCTCACGCCAGACAAGCAACGACAGCTGTTTCAATATTTCAAAATAATGGCAACAAAGACCCAGCTCCCTGCAAGAAAAATTCTGCAGGCCTTGGGATTCATGGCATCTTGCATACTACTAATACCATTTGCAAAACTGCATATGAGGAAATTACAATGGTACCTGGAAAGTGTATGGACTCAGCACAGCCACAGCTTGGAAACAATGATACCACTCATTCCCTGCCTTCAACAGGAGTTTCTATGGTGGGCACAGGCATGTCACCTCAACAAGGGTCAGCCTTTCACCTTACCCACAGCCAGGCAAACTATGACAACGGATGCATCGGACTATGCCTCGGGAGCACACATGGCAGGGCACTGCATTCAGGGCAAATGGACGACAGATAAGAGGCATCTGCATATCAATCAAAAAGAAATGCTAGCAGTACAGAATGCCCTAACAGCTTTCAAGGACCTTCTACACCCAGGACAACTAATAATAAAGACGGACACTACCACAGTAATGTGGTACATAAACAAGCAAGGGGGCACACATTCCTACCCTCTATGCAGGCAAGCAATGACCTTGTGGAACACTGCACTGTCTTACCAGGTACAATTACAAGCGCAATTCCTGCCAGGAAAGAAAAACACATTGGCAGATGACCTAAGCAGAAACATCATGGATCCACACGAATGGAAACTAGATCCACAAGTATTTGCAATGATAGCTCAAAAATGGGGACGCCCAGACATAGATCTGTTTGCAAGCCCCCACAACCACCAACTTCAAAAATTTTGCACAAGGACCTTCCATCCACTAGCTTGGAAAGTGGACGCCCTCTCATTCAGTTGGAAAACCTTAACAGTGTATGCCTTCCCTCCACTACCTCTTCTAGTGAAGGTACTGCTGAAAATCAGATTAGAGAGGCCACAAATGATACTCCTTGCACCAGACTGGCCACGCCAGCATTGGTACCCAATTTTAAGGAACATGGCCCACGGCCCACCATGGATTTTGCCACAAATTCCTCACCTGCTCACCCAGCGAGACCATCAGATTCTACACAGCCAACTCAAGACTTTAAACCTGGCTGCATGGCAAATTACCTAAACGACCAGCCAACACCTTTATCTAAAGCTGTTATCGATGTCATTCTGGAGGCCAGGAGGCCCAGCACCAGGAAAACCTATTCAGACAAATGGAAAAGAAAGGCCTAAACCCCCCTTGATCCAAACATCCCTCAGATTCTACAATATTTAACCGAGATGTTACGCAAAGGACTTTCCTTTTCATCTATTAAGATCCACGCCTGAGCAATTTCAGCTCATTACAGCACGGATCCTCCTTTATTCTCACATCCACTCCTAAGACAGTTCCTTAGAGGGGCTAAGAACTTAAGACCGCCAAGGAAAGCTCCAACACCTACTTGGGATCTCAACTTTGTTCTGGAAAAGCTTACACTGCCGCCCTTTGAACCAGCTTTTTCAGCTGACTTAAAATTTCTTTCATGGAAAACTGCCCTACTACTAGCAATAACCTCAGCTAGAAGAGTCTCAGAGCTACAGGCACTAATGGCAGTGGAACCTTTCATCATTTTTCATCAAGACAGAGTCTCTCTATGAACTAATCCTTCCTTTATGCCAAAGGTGGTATCCAGTGTGGCCCTAAACCAAACCATTCACTTGCCCACCTTCTTCCCAAATCCCCAGAACAAAGGAGAAAGACTCCTGCACTCTTTGGACATTCATAGGCAATTACGTTACTACTTGGATAAAACTAAGGCTTTCAGAAAAACTGACCAGCTTTTTGTAGCCTATGCTACAGGATCACAAGGAAAAGCTATCTCAAAAAACAGACCATTTCAAAATGGATAGGGCATTGCATACATTTTTGCTACATACATCATGGGAAACCAGTACCTGCTAACATTAGGTCCCACTCCACCAGGGCTACAGCTACATCAGCAGCCTTTCTCAGGGGAGTGCCAACCAAGGATATTCTGGAAGCTGCTGCTTGGAGTTCAGTGCACAACTTCACCAAACACTATCACTTACCTCTATACTCTAAGACTAGAGCTGGTTTTGCCACTGCAGTTTTGCAGGGCTTACTAGCTTCTTCTAACCCTGTCTGACTCCACCTCCCATCCTTAGCTTTGGGATTCAACCCAAGTGTGATGACTGCAGCAGGGTAACATGATGAACATAGTACAGTTTTGTACCTACCATAAATGTAGATGTTCGAGTGTTCACCCTGCTGCAGTCCAGGTTACCCTCCCTCCATCCCCTCTGAACTAGCTGAACTTATCTCTACCACTCTATCCTATACTACCTCTGTGGTGTATTTGCTTGTGCCTAAGGGTTTTGTTTTATTTTTATATAGCTATATGTATATATATATATATACACATATATATATATATATATTTTGCCTACCTATTGGGGGCACCTGATATCTGGGGCAAGAAAAACTGAAGAAAATGGCGTTGGATGCCTCTTATATACCCCTGGCACACCGACGTCAGGGAAGAAGCGACAGCAACCGATGCCGGACCAAGACTTTGGAATTCGGGCCGACTGCGGGACCGCCTAATGGCAGGATAACCCAAGTGTGATGACTGCAGCAGGGTGAACACTCGAACATCTACATTTATGGTAGGTACAAAACTGTACTATCCCATCTGCATGGGTGTTGTGAAGTTTGTCACTTCTGACTTCAGTAGCTTGAAGTTGGCTTTGGAGAAGTTTTTTAAGGAGGTTTCCGTACTGGGGGGTGGGGGTGGGATGTGGATGTCAAGGGTGATTTGCTTATGGTCAGACCTGACCAATGAGGGGGTGACCACTGGTGTGGTGCATCTATCTCCCATGTTGGTAATGACCAGGTCTAGGATATTGGAGCCCCTGGTGGGACAATGGATTAGTTGATCCAGGGCTTTGGAATTTATGAATTCCAAGAACCGTTGGGAAAAGGAGTTGGTACCTGAGTAGTTTTCCCAATTAATGGCAGGGTAGTTGAAATCACCCAGTATTAGGGTGTTTGGTTGTATCTTAATATTTTCCAGTATGTTTAGAAAGGTGTAGTGAGAATCTTGGGGCATGGATAGGGATCTGTAGCAAGCTACAATTTGGATTGCAGTCTTACCTAGTGTTAGTTGCACCTGGAGAATTTCAGATGCATTGTGTTGGGCAACTAGCCTGGAGGTGTGAATATCCTTGGTGAATATGGACACTCCTCCACAAGGGAGCCTGCAGGATTTTTTGCAGGGGGTGCAAACCCAAGCCCCGCCCATGCAGCCCCACCCATCTGCTGACCCCGCCCACACAGCCACACCCCCACCCCACCCCTCCGCCCATGCAGCCATTGCAGTGTCCCATTACTTGGCTATTTCTCCCCATTTGTCATAGACACTGTTCAAATCTCTCAGTGTGCATACTGTTTTATGCTTTACTTCTACAATGATTACAGATATTTGGATTTCATTTACAACTTTTATTTCAAATTTTATAGCACAAGCACTGATAGACATTTACTAAACAAAGCAAGTGTCTTACAATGAAAAGAGACTTAGCATTAAAATTTCTCTACCTTTGAAACCCACATTCACTGAAACAACACTGAAACCCGCCTTCAAATAAAAAGCATCTGGCCAGTGGCAGGTTAAGTTTACCTTTGGGCTGTTTTCAAATCATAGGCCCTTGCACACATTTTTTGGACCATGCTAAAGTTCTTTGATTCATGTTTCTGACTGTATTAATTATAATATATAATTGAATTATATCCCACGTATAATAGCACCACTTGTTAGAGTATGCTATAAATTTAGTTTTGAACATTTTTCTAGTAAGCAATGAAACAAAACATATGGACTAATAATGGCAAACTGCCCAGTTCAGAAAACTTCAACCATAAAAAGCCACTCGAACTTCTGTCATTACAATCCACCAATATCAGTCTATTTGCACAATCTCTGCAGAAGTAAAAGTAATCTGAATAATTACATATTAAAGATATCTGAAACTACTGAAGAGGTTATTGCTAGAAAACAACTTTATATTTCAGTGTTTTCAAGGAAACCTGGTGGTGGAATGAGGAAGTACAGTTGAGTACACAGAGGAAGAGGCTGGTGAAGAAGAAGTGGGATTGTCAAAGAGATGAAGAAAGTATACATGAGTATAAGGAGATGAGGCGCATGGCAAAGATAGAGGTGGCGAAGGCTAAGGATAAGGCGTATGGAGAGTTGTATGACAGATTGGACACTAAAGAGGGAGAAAAGGACCTGTACCAATTGGCTAGACAGAGGGACAAAGCTGGGAAAGATATGCAACAGGTAAGGGTGAAAAAGGATAGTGAGGGAAACGTACTCACAAGAGAGGAGAGTGTGTTGAGTAGATGGAAAGAGTACTTTGAGAGGCTGATGAATGAAGAGAATGAGAGAGAGAGAAAGTTGGATGATGTGGGGATAGTGAATCAGGAAGTGAAACAGATTAGCAAGGAGGAAGTAAGGACAGCTATGAAGAGGATGAAGAATGGAAAGGCTGTTGGACCAGATGACATACCAGTGGAAGCATGGAGGTGCTTAGGAGAAATGGCAGTGGAATTTTTAAATAGATTGTTTAATGAAATTTTGGAAAGTCAGAGGATGCCTGAGGAGTGGAGAAACAGTGTTTTGGTACCTATCTTTAAGAATAAGGGTGATGTGCAGAGCTGCAGTAACTACAGAGGGATAAAACTGATCAGTCACAGCTTGAAGCTATGGGAAAGAGTAGTAGAAGCTAGGTTAAGAAGGGAGGTGATGATTAGTGATCAGCAGTATGGTTTCATGCCAGGAAAGAGCACTACAGATGCAATGTTTGCTCTGAGAGTGTTGTTGGAGAAATACAGAGTAGGTCAGAAGGAGTTGCATTGTGTCTTTGTGGACTTGGAGAAAGCATATGATAGGGTGCCTAGAGAGGAGTTGTGGCATTGTATGAGGAAGTCGGGAGTGGCAGAGAAGTATGTAAGAGTGGTAAAGGATATGTACAAGGGTAGTGTGACAGTGGTGAGGACTGCCATGGGTGTGACAGATCCATTTAAGGTGGAGGTGGGATTACATCAAGGATTAGCTCTGAGCCCTTTCTTATTTGCAGTGGTGTTGGACAGGTTGACAGATGAGATCAGACATGAGCCCCCATGGACTATGATGTTTGCCGTTGACATTGTGATATGTAGTGAGACCAGGTTGAGGAGACATTGGAGAGGTGGAGATATGCTTTAGAGAGGAGAGGAATGAAGGTCAGCAGGGCTAAGACAGAATATATGTGTGTAAATGAGAGGGAGGGTGGAGGAATGGTGAGGATGCAGGGAGTAGAGTTGGTAAAGGTGGACGAGTTTAAGTACTTGGGATCAACAGTACAGAGTAATGGTGAGTGTGGCAGAGAGGTGAAGAAGAGAGTACAGGCATGCTGGAATGGGTGGAGAAGAGTGTCAGGAGTGATTTGTGACAGATGGGTACCAGTAAGAGTAAAAGGGAAGGTCTACAAGAGGGTAGTGAGACCAGCTATGTTATATGGGTTGGAGACAGTGGCATTGACAAAAAGGCAGGAGTCACGAGCTGGATGTGGCAGAGTTAAAGATGTTAAGATTTGCACTCAGTGTGACTAGGATGGACAGGATTAGGAATCAGTATATTAGAGGACAGTTTGCAGACAAAGCAAGAGAGGTGAGATTGCGTTGGTTTGGACATGTGCTGAGGAGGGATGCTGGGTATATTGGGAAAAAGATGCTAAGGATGGAGCCGCCAGGTAAGAGGAAAAGAGGAAAGCCTAAGATAAGGTTTGTGGATGTGGTGAGAGAGGACATGCAGGTGGTTGGTGTGACAGAGCAAGATGCAGAGGATAGGAAGAAATGGAAAGAGATGATCCGCTGTGGCGACCCCTAACGGGAACAGCCGAAAGATGATGATGATGATCTACAAATTCAAGGCCTACTGCCCTTGAAGCATAAATTGCCTATGGTGCCTTGCACAATCTTTTCTAGTTATTAACTTTAAATATTAAAGAAATATGAATATTAATTTAACAGGAAGAATGAAATCCCCTAAGCCCAGAAAAAGTTCCATCTACAAAATGATTTCAAAATTGTTCGAATGAGGTTACATCCCATCAAAAATACACTTTTTAATATGTATTCTCTTACATATTGTTGTATGTTACAAAGAAAATGTATGAAAATAACTCTCAAAATAAGGGGAGGGAAAGCAGACAACCAAGTGATACGCCGAGCCATGCAAGTCCAGTACTGGATTCATTATCATCAAATATTAAAATGCATTGCAGCAATCATCAGAATTCCAGAATATACAGCGCTATCTTTTTCATTCTTATTCTCTGTATAACAGTGAATGCAATTTGTCCATTGTTTTTAAATGCACCTTGATTATCCCCTGTGAAAATGCCTTAGGCTTGATGATATCCAGCCAGTCAACAAAATGAAATAAAGAAATGCTTAGGTTAAAAAAAAACTGTCATGCTGCCTTACTGCTCACAGAAACGGATGATTTTAGAGGGTGTGATTTGATACATTTTACTATGGAAGCCATTATAAAAATGTTCAGACTGTTATATAACATGAAGTTTCCTTTCCCATACACAGCTCCCCCAGCCATTCCAGTATCCCATTACTTGGTAATTTCTTCCCATTTACCATGAATGAATTATAGCCTGGTAATGTAGGGGTGCTCTCTGGAGCTTTGAACCTGGTCTCTGTCACTGCACAGATGTCGATGTCCTCCATTTTAAGGAGTGCTTCGAGTGAGTGCATTTTGAGGTTTAGACTTCTAGCATCGAGTAGCATTACCCTCAGATTTTGCTTGCTTGTATCTGTTATGGTGGTGAATTTGTCATTTGAACCTTGCCTAAAAAAGGCACTATAGGGGTGGCAAGAGCCTTAGCCAGTATCCGGAATCCCAAGGGCGACAGGTGCAGGTCATCTCTGGCAAAGCATTGTGGTCTGTCAATCATGTCGTCCCAGGCAGACAAATACTGGATCCCCTTAGAATGACACCAGAAGCTTAGCCAGTTGTTGAAGTCAATCATTTTGTCCTTGTACTGTGGTATCATTCTGGGTGATGGCAGGATGCTACTCAGGGCTAGGATCATACCTGCCTGGGCTACAAGATCGGAGAGCTCCTCCACATCTCTTTTCATGTAGTCCAGGGAGATACGTCTCAGGTCATTCACACCAACATGGACAATGACAGTGTCATATTTGTACTTGTTGTGGAGTGACATGAGTGCGTGCATTATGTGGCGGATCATGGCACCTGACAGGCAGCTGACAGTAACTTTCTCCTTGTTTAGCCTGGTGAGTGGAACATCAGTGTGCCTGACTATAGAGTCACCTATGACTAGAGTGTTGGGTACGTTAAGCCTTATGGGCAGTGGCTGAGTGGCACACTGAGTTTGTGGGCTGTGTGTCATTTGGGTTGTGTTGGGGTGGAGTTTGCATGCATTTCTGCTTTGTTTAGTAAACACCAAATGAATAAAAGCATGAAATCTGAGTATTTTTGAAGACATTTTAAGCATGGAGAATAATCTGGAGAGAAAAATGGTCAACTCTACCAAGAATTTCAAGTATGGCTGCTACAAATGGCACCACTAAGTCAACAACAATACTGATATATGTAGCTATGAGATAGCATGGCAGAGAAATTAAACAAAAGTGTAGCATGCCTTCAACATGTCTACCATCACAAAGATCATTAACTAATGAGGTATGTATCCATCTCCCTGCTTAGTATGCAGATTTGCTAAAAACTAACAACAATCAAGCACAGACATATAAGCAGCCAGTCAGTCAAAAGGCGATGTAAACAGTTAAAGCCAGTATACTGGCTACTGGCATAACAACTTCATAAGGTTAGCATGGCCACCCAGTCAGTCAAAAGGCAATGTAAACAGTTAAAGCCAGTATACTGGCTACTGGCATAACAACTTCATAAGGTTAGCATGGCACACCATGCCAAAAGCAAAAGGACACTGAATTTTAATAAGTCATAGCCAGACATGACATTTCTGCTGTAACTGAATATACCCAGAATGCAAATGACATTAGTCAACAATCACACATATAGTAGATTATACATAAACATCACACCCAACTGTTGGTCATTGGACTTTTGTTTAGTAATTATTAAAATAGATGCATTCAAGCTGTTAAAAACTATTTGAATTCCAGAACATTACTGCATCCAATTTGTAAACTTCACCATAATTCAGTAGTCTGGCACATGTATAAAATGTATATGAAAATGTGTTAATGATGCTGCTAAACCATTTAGTTTTTTTGTTCTTATGCAGCATGTTAACGACACAATTTTAAGGTGACCCCCCCAAAAAAAACTGAAAACACACACAGAATGACTCTCTTAACTTCCCATAGAAATGACATAACAGCCATTAATGTTACTACAACCTAGCAATGCCTTTACAGAATAAAAAATATATGTTTCTGTTTTAATATTATTGCTACTAATTTTTCACAACAGAATTTATTAAGATATACACCACAGATCAATAATTCCCAGCTTACTTTTACCACATTTGTGAACTCAAGAATTTCTAATGCACAAAGCAATTTCTTAAGAACATTTCATGCAAAATGAAAATATAAAGGCAAATATTCAGAAATTCCAATTATACAAGTTTTGCTAATAAAACATGCAGTGCGTCCTGCATTTATTCTGTTGACTACAGAAATGCGAGAAAGGCCACATCCTATCCTATCACACCACTAGTAAAAGCATTTTATGGTGGTCAACGAAAACTTCAAAACAAGTCAATTAAAGCGAAGATGGACTTTAGAGGCTGGCAAAAAAATTAAAGTAATAAATGTTAACAAAAATAACTTCTCACATATGTCTCAGGCATAGGGTTCTCTTTTACAAACAACAGAGCAAGCTCCTTCAGGGATGAGTTGGTTTCTGCAACTGTGGTTAAACAGAGGTGGAAGCAAGAACAAATCTGCGGAACAAACAGCGTGGCTCTGTTCCCTTGCAAAAAATGCAATAAGAAAATGACTAACAATTTAACTTCGTAATGCATTACACATTTCTACAATACACGTATTTGGTACAACAAAGATCGAAAAAGTTAAACATATACCTCAATATACAAGCTACACATTTTCCTCACATCCTGACATAAAATATACAAGTCATATTCTAATAATTAATGTTACCCAATGAGATTCCCACAAGAATTAAGCACGTTTATTGAAATGGCGACAGCTCGCCAGTCTATACTCAGCCTGGCCTTACTGACGGCTTTCATTCAGCTTTGTAAAAGTAACTTTAAGCACATAGTGATACACACCGACTAAACAGCTACCGTAGTGCAGTTGTTAGGCAATCTCAACAGCATTAAACAGTACTGCTTACTTGCACATACTAATTTGTAAGTGGCAACAATTTGCCTAGCAAATGTTTCAACTGCAGACTTATAAATGAAATTAAAATGGTACAAACTGAGCAAACAAACATGGTAATACGTCCAGACCAGGATATATTGGCCATATTACTAGCTCCAATTAAAAGCTTCAAATGAAGTGATTTCAGCGTATATTTTGCATTGTAATAATGTATTTAGGCTATACACCGCACCATACTATACCATATAAACACATACACTTACTTGGACTTACTTGGGAACAGGTGAAGAAGAAAATGATTGAAATTCACACACACACTTCCTGTGAATGAACTGAACACTCGTTGGCAAGAAAACCGCTGTACAATACTTAAAATTGCGTGGGAGGACAGGAAGAATAACACGTCTGTGCAACTGGACCGGAAGAACGGTGATGCTTGGGACCATTCTTAAAGAAGAATGACCATTAAAAAACTTTTTTTTAAAAAATTTAAACTAAAGTAAATGTCACATTCCCAAAAGTGCCATCCAGGGAGGACTGCCCCTCTTGCCCCCCCCCCCACCCCCCCAGGCAACGTCACTGGAACAGATGCAGAAGATAAAAACAGACGGGACTGGATGCAATTTTTTTTTTAATTAACAGATAATTAATCTCACGGACAGCCATTTCCAGGGGGGTGCAAGTGCACCCCCTTGCACCTGCCTGCAGGTGCCCTTGCTCCTCCACCTTTAGTGTTTCGGTCCTGGTTTTGTGGCCGAAAAGTGTGGTAAGAGTTGTAGTCTGGTATTGCAAGGGTGCTCTCTGGAGCCTTGAACCAGGTCTCAGTTACTGCACAGATATCGATGTTCTCCATTTTTAGGAGTGCCTCGAGAGAGTGCATTTTGAGGTTTAGACTTCTAGCATTAAGTAGCATTACCTTCAGATTTTGCCTGCTTCTATTTGTTACGGTGGTGGTTTTATCCTTTGAACCTTGCCTAAAAAAGGCACTATAGGGGTGGCAAGAGTTTTAGCCAGTAACCTGAATCCCAGGGGTGACAGGTGCAGACCATCTCTGGCAAAGCATCGTGGTCTCTGGCAAAGCATCGTGGTTTGTCGATCATGTCTTCCCAGGCATACAAATACTGGATCCCCTTTGAATGACACCAGAAGCTTAGCCAATTGTTGAAGTCAATCATTTTGTCCTTATACTGTGGTATCATTCTTGACTGTCATCATGGGGAGCATAGTGCAACAGCATGTTAGGGAATTCTTCCTATTTCTTTTCCCCATGATATCGTTACTGGCCATGTAAAGGCTTGACCCTGTGACCTGATCCTGTTGTGGCCTTTCTCAAAAGCTAATCCCCACACACTACCACACTGTTATTTTGGTCCTACTCCTGAACATGTAGACCCATTTTCCATTCTAGTTCTGGCATGTTGAATGTTAAACTGCATATTCAGTAGCACACATTCATAGCTCGATTTTTTGCTGCAAAGGTTGACTTTATTGGTAATTACCTTTCTTACATACTTGAGCAATAATTTTAATAGGGGAGGAGGAGATATAGGCGAAGCGCACACAGCACTGCACCTCTTAAGACCCCTCTTCATTAGGTGTATGACTGATTTGGCAGTTCTGTCTCATGTTTTAAGTATGATTTTGTTGTCTGTAAGCAATCAGCCTTCAGGAAAAAGTTGCAGAATAAGTCTTGCATATTTCATGTGTAAGATCGTGAGCCCTTCATTTGTTCGAACTTTCAAATGTTCGAAACTCATATGGCCGACACCATATGAGCGAACGTTTGAAAGTGCGACAAATGATAGTGCAGATCCTGCTACAGTGCGGGACTGGGAGATTCGTCTTTCCTGCATTGCAGTGTGATCTTGGAGTGAGAATTTTTAAGTAGCAGGGGGTGTGGGGGGTGCAGGGGGGCTTGGCCCCCTGCATAACACAGTTTTACTGTGTTTACAGGTAGGTAAATGGTGCTACTTCAGGATGCCGGTCTTTCAGAATGTCGATCATTTGGTGTCGGCCATATGAAAGTCGGCATTCTGAACAGTCGACATTCTGAAGTAGACCCGTAAGATCACATAGACTGTATGTAGAAAATCTGATCCAGAGATGTTTAAAGATGGTCGTGTTTTGTTTATTTTTTGAAAGTCCCAAAATGACTTGTAATAAGTAAAAGCCATTCAGATTTCTCTCTGTTTGTATAATGAAATGTAAATAAACAAATTAATTCTGTAGTGTACTGTTTTAGTGATTGTTTTCTACGGGAGTTTCAAGCAGATGACTGTAACTTTGCAATTCCTTCACAATTTTGCCCCAAAATTTCAATAGGTTATCTAAGGGACCCCACTTCATGTATTGTTTGACTGCCCTTGCAGGTCTCTGTGATAAGAATTTGTTTACGCAATGAATGCCAAAATCACTCTTTGGAACAAAATTGTAGTTACATTTATCTAGTTTGTTAGCTGGTGTCCACTAGAAAAGTATGTTAAGCATTTGGGCAAAAATATTTAAAAAATGAGTAGATTACTGTCTTTTTATTAGTGCACAGTACAGATCGTTGTTTCCCATAAAACAGTTGAGAAAATGTTTTCTTAACAGTGTGTATACGTGTGTGCGTGCGTGTCTGAGTGTTTGAAACTGTGAAAGTGTGTGTGTGTGTGTGTGTGTATCTGTGTGTGCATGCTTGTTTGTGTATTCAGAATCAAAACCCACAATTTGTAACAGCGAATTCAGGTTCCGGAGTTCTGAAACAAAGGCATGCAAGAGTCTACGTACAAAGGGCAGGTTAATTAAAAATCTGATAAACAATGGAATGTTTGCTCTTGCAGAACCAGCACACAGAAAAAAATACTGTTCTATTCCCTTCAGGGTAACATTAAGTCAGTACCTGCAAATGAATTTTACCCACTCATTTAAAAGATTCGAATGCTCAGCTGTTCCTCATCAGACATTATAACATCCCATCATATTTTACTTTTAAATACAAACAAGTCATTTTTTTAAATCTGAATACTTGTATTTAACCAGTGAGAAATGATCCTGTCCTTAAGTCAACCACCATCATCATACTAATTAGTGAAAAAAAGAGGTTATACAAAAAAATTAACATCATGCAAGAAAGATTTAGATACATAAACTGAAAGCATATTTCTGTTCACGTTTCACGAAATGTTAGTTGCTAGTAGCATAAGTACTTTTTATGTTTCACCGATTTCTGTTATGTTGATGGTTAACGAAAGGCAAGGCCATTTACGCTGTTTTTTTTTAAATGTATTTAGAACAAAAAGTAATGTAAAGAAGTATTACTGAATGCTAATTCAGAACAGCTGGGATCCTGACTGCTGTAAATGTGTTTCTAAAATCTGATGTAGGCTTTAGCTTAATAATGCCTTGGAGGTTGGAGGGCATAGAATCATTGGCTTTCTTCTGTGCAGTGTTTTCTGTTTTTGTAAAAGTTGGCTTATTTATAATTTTTTCCCATTAGGAACTAAAGCACCATTTGTATGTTGAATCTTCCATTTTATTCCATCATTGCTTTTAACAATTGCATATAATATAACCATGTCTTGACATTCATGGGCTAAAATTGGGGCTGGTATAACTGCTTGAGTTTTGGGTTGCTCACGGACCGCATTCTTGCAACCAGAAACTTGTCAGCTTACTCTGGCAAGCTGGCAGCCCTGGGGAGAGAGAAGAGCTGCCAGCTGCCACTCAAGCATGTATTCACAGCAGCTATGGGGAAGGAGTGAGAGGGATTGGGAGTTTAGCTGTTAGGTTTAGTGGTGAACTGGGGGATTTAGGCTTAGGTTTAGGGATTTGGGATTGTGATTAGGTTTAGACAGTGAGCTGGAAAAGAGTTTAGATTTAGGGAGTAGGAGGGGAGCTAAGCATTAAGGAGTGATCATGTAATTTAAGGTTATAGAGCAGTTGGAGAATTTAGGTTTAGGGAATGTCAGGGGAGTTTAGGATTAGGGAGCACTCAGGGTAATTTAGGTTTAGTCAATAATTAGGGAATTTAGGTTTTGGAAGTGATAGGGGATTTTGGGTTAAGAAACAATTGACAGGTTTAGATTTAGAAGGGGATTGGGTAAGTTAGTGTTAGGGAGTCATAGGTTAATTTATGGTTAGGGAGAGAGAGAGGGAGTTTTAAGGTCAGGGCTAATAGGGGTGAGTCTGGTGGCTTTGTGGGGAGCACATGGCTGAGTATCCAGTGTATAGCTGCAGTGTGTTGTTTTGTTGGATTCAGCATTGCCAACTAATTTATATAATTTTATCCTTTATTACCCAGGTTAGTCTTACTTGGCTATTGGCCTCTTTTCCAGAGAGACCCAAGTCGGTATTCATAATTTTAGGGAAAATTTGGACAGAAATCCAAGAAACTTTCCCCTACTGTTTTTCATTGGTGCCATGGGGTCATTTACATCCACCTGAGCTACCACCAATTCAAGCAGATGAGACCTTGGCTTATGTTATCTTAAGGATGGAACAGCAAAGAATGCAGCTCCCCTTGGTGAATACTGCCCCAAGTAGAAGGATTTCTGGATAACCATGACTGCATTTGATACAATATCACGCTCAGGCATTGTAAACAAACTCCTGGAATTAGGCATGTTACGTGCTGAATAGGCTGCTGGCTCTTAAATTGGACCCAGGAAGTTAGGATGGGGGATACCACCTAAACAGAGAGGCTGGTCACTTTTGTAGTCCATCTGAGCTCTGTGCTGAGCTTACTCATCTCTGACTTTTACTTCTGTGAAGTCAAAGCCAGTGTGAAAGGCCTCTGGCTGACCATTTGTGTAGATGTCTGCAAATTAGGAACAGTTATAGAATCCCCAAGACACTAACATCCTAAAGGAAGGACTAACACAGACAAATGACTGGTGCCAAAAAATGCATAATAGTACACTTTGGGAAATTGGTCACCCTAGGAAATTACCTCATTGATAACACACCCTTAAGTGTGGACCCAGTAGTCCGGGATTTGTAAGTATATATCGATTGTAACCTGGCTTTTGACCAATATGTATCTAAAGAAGTAAGGAAATCATTATATGTTGCACAGGTTGTAAGCAAGGCATGACACATAGATCCAAGGAGGTCATTGGTCCTCTGTATTTTGCTGTCATCAGACCCATCATCGAGTACAGCGTCCCCTACAGTATGTACCTGACCAGCTACATGCAGCAACTGGAATGTTCACAGAAATTCCTCATAAAAATAGTACAGGGTGTACTCAACATGTCTTATGCAGATTGCTTCAAAGTCCTACTCTACATTCGATTTCCTGCAGACTGTTTAGAGGCAGTCTTTCCCTGACATACAAGGCATCCCTGGATCCTACTCTGATGGAACTTTTACACATCCACAGAACCAATAGCATCAGAACTACTTGATCTAGGGACTTCAGCCTTGCTCACGACATAAATAGGATTTGTTGAAGGGCGGTAGGTATGTGTCTCAGAGAATTCCTCTCCTCTGGAACAGGCTCCCTATCCATGTGAAGCTGAGTTCTTCCCTAACCCTATTCAGGCATAACCTGGACCAATAGGTGGGAAACTGGAAATTCACCTCAGGCATAGCACCTATGTATTTAATGGACAGAGACAGTCTGTAAATCATACCCTAGCTTACACATATCCCTTAAAATAAACCCAAAGGCTCAAAAACTTGCAGGATACATTTGGAATGCATGGCTAGGAGTATAAAGGTCCCAGTGGTTGTTAGCCTAATATACACCTATAAACCTGCATGGTGATCAAAGGACAGGGACTTGTCAACCCAGGCTGAGGTCTTTAATAAAATCTTCATTTTGTAATGGAGTATTGTCAGTGCTATATTACATGCTGGATGATGGTTCGTCTGCCAAATACGACAATGTTGCATTTCTTTTAGTATAATTAAGTCCGTTTTGAATACACCAGGCATTTACAAGTGTAAGTTCCTGCTGGAGGGCTTCTATGTCAGAAGGGAATTTGACAATTATTCCCAGTTTGCAGTCTTCCACAAACTGGGTTAACCACAGGTCTTGTTTTTTAGCCTGTAAAGCAGAGAAGTAAGTACAAACCGCAAGCAGTCTCATCACTGAGCCTTGTGGGGCACCATTTGTCATCTTCATGTTGTTTGATGATTCCTGTGCCACCCACACTGTATGGGTCATGTCCTTTAACCAATTTCCTAGCCATCCTACAACATAGCCATCCTACAACATAGGTGTTTATTTATAATACATTTACTATATTAATTATGCTGCCATGGGTGATAGTGTCAAATCTTTTTGCCAAATCAAGCTAGGTTGTGTGTTCAGTGTGATAGCTGTCAGGATCTTCTGTTACATTTGTGAAGAAGCTTAACAGGCTTATTAGACAGGATCTATCCTTTACAAAACCAAATTGCTACAGATGTAGCCTAATGAGATTTTAAATGTCTATGTTAATCAGGTTTGTTATAATGTGTTCCATGCCTCTACAAATAAGACTCATCAGGCTGGTGGGCATATAGTTTCTGAGGCTGGTGGTACTCACCTTTAAGGAGTGGTGTCATCAGTAATGTGTACCACACTTCCATAATTGAGCCTTTAGCTAGGCTGAGGTTAAATTGGTTATGGACAGGTTCCACCAGGCATGTTTAACACTATTTGACAAACAGTCTGGTTTGTTATCTGGTTCCACAAAGCAAGTGTGCTTAGTGTTGGACAGCACTTTCAGTGCATGTTCTTTAGTGATCATGGGCGGGATTGAGATGTATAGGTACTGCAGGGCTTTGGATTGTCATCTCAGGATTAACATTTGCACTAAATTTATTAGCCAGTATATTAACAATGTCCACTGAGTCTGTTTAGGTTTTATCATTTAGCCTGAGTTCAGCATATTGTTCAGTGCTGTTTCTTAGTTTTCTTACATAACTAAAGAAGGATTTGTAATTGTCCTTGGCTTCAGATGCCAACCTGAGTTCATGAGCTGCCATAGAAGATCTAATAGTTTTTTTAAACTCAAATCCCTTATATTTTCCATGACATGGAGGGGAGTCTTTAAATCTGTTGTATAGTGTGATGTGTTTTTCCTTTTCTTATAGAGTTTATTTAAGTTGATAAACTGTCAGGATTTGGAGATAGACGGGACTGCAAATTCTCTACATTTAGTTCTGTTGCTATAAAAAACCTTTGCAAATCTATCTGCTGAGACCTTGTCTGGAGTAGTGGTATTACAAGTGAATTTTGAGACTTGATCATAAAATTGGAGGAGATTTGTGCGTTTGAAGTGTTTGAATTCTGATACATTGGTTTTGGGGGCTTAAATAGTTTGAAGGAAAGGCTTAGTAGCTTATGGTCTGACTTAATTAGAGAGGGAGTGACTAGTGAAGCTGTGCATGATGACACAGCATTTATAAGTACAAAGTCAAGGATCTTTTATCCTCTAGTTGGGCTAGTAACAATCTGGTCCATTAAGCTTTAATTTTCTAGATGCAAACACTTCTTTGCATATCCTACTTTGGAGGTGTGGCTATTCCAGTTAGTTCATGGGTAGTCAGTCTCCCAGAAAGATGGAGTTCTTACTTATGGGGAGTTCATCCATGATGTTTATTAACCTGATGTGAACTTCCAGGATCATGGAAGGTGTCATGAAGTGGGCAGTAATCAGTAATTGATTTTGTTTAGTGTGATTTGGAAGTTGATATGTTCCATCTGGAGTGGTGGATTTAGGCTTGGGCGCAGGGGTGTGCGCCACCCCCTTTTGCTGTTCTACGACTCTGGAAAAGAAAATGCAATGCTCTGTCATTTGTTGAAATCAGAAGAATGTACAGCCAAAAACAGTCCATTCTTCCATTTCAACTGGAAGATGCAGTTACAGGTTGCAGTCAGGAGATCTGTATTACGATCCTGAATTGCTCCTCCAACTGCATCTACGCTGTAGTTGGGGTAAGGCACGTAATGGTGACAGATTGAGGATTCACTTACTTTGTGAAAAAAATTCACCTTTTTAGTGTAGCACCTTCAGGAATTTGCAGAGTTGATCGAGCTTATTCTGTTCTTCTAGCATTCCGAGAAACTGCTGCAAATTCCGACTGAGCAAGGGAAAACACTCTCTATTGACCTTGAGGTAATTTTTTTTTCTGAAGTACTGGGACTTGTAAAAAGGTGCCAAAGCAGTACAGTTGAGAGTACCTTGTACTTCGCTATATTGGATATGTTAACTTTAATTATTTTGGCAGGCAAGGGTGGGTTTTCATTATGCAGGGAAATTTAAAGAAATAAAAGTGGCAATCCAATCTGTAATGCAGCTTTTCTGTTGGGGCCTTTGATGAAAATAGGCTTGCTCCCCACATGAACTTGGTAATGAAATTAAGTAAAAAAAATAAATAAATATCTGAATAAACTTTTTGTAAATGGAAGCATCGCTCCTGTGTTTTTTATTGGTATTATTTCTTCAGATTTAATGCTGTTTTTCTCAGGCACCTGCATACAAAGTCACTCTGCTTTTACCTAAATCTGATTTTGTTTTGCTTGTTCCTGCACTGGTGTGGTGGTGGGTGCCTGATGACTTACCATAATGAAGATCCCCAGAATACAGGAGAGGAATTACATTACCACAAAGTCCGAGGTTGCTGTAGCATACCTCTCAATTCCTTTGCTCAAAAGTTGTGGACAAATTCAAAATTAATAAGGGAACAAAAAGCAAAAATGGAGACCATTATTAAATATCTCTATAATTTGTTCAAAAACTTAAGGGTTAGCATAATGGTTAAGGTGTTTGCCTCACAAACAGAAAGTCAGGGTTTGAATTTCACTTCCAGAAAAAATTGTAGGCTTAAAGTGGCCCACTAGGTCAGTTAGCCTAGTACTTATCTATAAAAATAGATAGTTATTCTGAGGTTAGGGGTTGGCGTAATGGTTAAGGTGTTTATCAGACAGACAAGATGTAGGGTTCATTATCACTGTGACGATTGGAGAGAGATGGGCGAAGGCTGCCAGCCTAGTCAAGTAGAATTTGATATATAATTCTGGCATTTGTAATAAACCTAAAACACAGGTATGTTTTCTTGGTAATAAATGTAAAATACAGGCATGTTTCTTGAGTGTAAAGAATACTGTGAAATGTGGAACTGCAAAATATGTGACAACATTGCACTCTACTGGCCCAGTGAAGCATGTTGTGACCCTTTCATATTAGAATTCGACTCCAGTGCGGCTGGATGAAGGTTTCATGCCCATTGTTTTAAGGCTAAAGTTTATGACCAGACTTTACATGTGGAAGGTGCTTTATTGCTCTAGTTTCTGCTAGCATGTGTGTGAAATGCCTTGTATTGTTGTAAGTTCTGAGCAGGTGTTAGATTGCTAAATAAAGCAGTTTGTGGTCTGAGAACTCAGACCAGGTGTTAAGATGATGCAATATGAATACAGGGAAAATCTAAGTGTCAAAAATGATGTAATTTGGAAAGGGCCTTAGAGACATGTTTATTAGTAATGTTTAAATACTATTTCTCACAAGAGACTGTAAGCATTTTGACTTTGGACATTCACTTATCAGCACTCTGCCTTGTGCTCACATGTAAGTGTCAGCACTGTGATTTCTTGTAGGAATAGTTAAAGCTAGTAAAGATTAATTAGGTATTTTTCTTTGAAATCAGACCTGTCCTACTGTATTATTTTAAGTTCCTGTGTGATCTCTGAACTCTTAGATATCTCTGTGGTGTAGTATTTTTGTCTTGTGTTTTAATTATTTATTATTAACTATTTTTAAAACCATCTACATGTGGCTGCTTTGTGTAGAGATAAGCTGTAGAGTACATTGCATATTTATAGAGGTTATTGTAACAGGCCACTCTAAAGTAAGCCTATACTGTAAGTCATACTACCATTGGATAATAATATTGCACAATAATAATTGGACACCCTTTTAATGGCCTTTGAGTAGCTGATATTTATTAGCTAGTGGTGGCAGTAATTACTACCATATAGCCTGGGTAAAGGGGGGATCTGTGTGGCTGTATAACCTCTTCTCAAAGTGTGTGTGTGGTGTGTCAGCTACCTGGGCAGGGACATGAAGCACTGGTTGGACAGAGAGGGTACTGGAAGTTAGCTTGCCAGCTAGGCTGAGATCTGGACCCTATAGCTGTGCTAGTGGGGAGTCTTATTGGGGACCTGGTGAGCAAGGGAGCAGCCAACCCCAGACTGACTGTGATCTCTGTGTGCACTTAAGGGAAATTGTACTTTACTGTGTGTATTAGTTATCCTTTCCTCTCTTCTCGGAGACAACCTCCCTGGTTTTAGTGGTGAGGATTGAGACTCCTTGATTGCTGGGCCAGGGCATGGTCGTCACATTCACCATAGGGAAATTGCCCGGCTTAAAATGACTGAGAAAGGCAGCTAGTCAAGTACTTGCCTATAATAGACCATACAGGTTTTGCATCAACACATGTTTTTTAATGGTGAGAAGTACACTGTAATGATTGACTACCATTAAATCACATTTTACGAGGGACAGTGCATACCTCAAAGCAGGTGCACTTCTCCAAGGTACGAATTTTATGGTTGTGCTACACATGAAAAGCATATGTGAGCGAGAAGGCTTGCGCACAGGAATGTTATTTGACGTGCTTTTCAGTGCTTTGCTTTGCATTGATAATCACATCCAGTAATTTTTTTAATTTGTTTTTATGAAACAGGTAGTTGTATCATTAGCTGATATCTTTCTAGAAACAGCAGCTGGATACTTTTCTACTTCAGAAATTTGTTTATCTCACATTATCTGTTTTACAAAGGTGGTGGTGCTGCGGTAGCGTTGTCACCTCACAGTAAGACGTTGTCCTGTTCAATTCTCAGCTAGAGTGTCTTCTGTGTGGAGACATGCGTGAATGGGCGTACCTTCATTGAAGGTTGTGGCAACCCGGCACGTAAAAATCTACTGCCAATCATTAGAGGACCAGAGTTCCACTGTGGCGACCCCTAACCGGGAAAAGCCGAAAGATGCAACAATCCATTTTAGAAAGGGAAACATCAAGGAAAAAGTAAATAGACCGAATACTGCCTTACCACTCGACATCAGCAGCAGAAATGGCCATGCTCAGGGACCAAGGCAGGGGACACATTTTAAATATTAAAGGACTTTACTTAGCAATGTGGTAGCAAAACATATTTGTATTGCCATACACCTATTGAAGAATAAGTCGTCTGTAAAAGAAGTATAATTCTTTTGCAAAAATCACAGTCTGTAGCAGAGAAAAAGTAAAGTAACTTAACTGCGCAAAATCAAGTGCTTGTTCTCTATTTGTGTTTTAGGTTAAATATTGCTAGCCTCGTAAACAATAAGTTTGTTGGATTAAATGAATTAAAACTGCTGGTACTGGAAATATATTTAATTTTTGTATTTTGCAGAGCTGTAGCATTGTTTGAGGGATAATCGCGTTCATGATGTTCTGGTCTGGGTTTGCTGATTATCTGTAGTCTATTTTCTAGTAATAAATTATCTCTATAAATGAAAACTATCAGTCTAAACAGTTGCAGGTTCTCTTGTAAAACTGAACTTAATTAAAAGTAAAGAGAATATTATAAAATTGATATACTGTAATCATAAAATATTTTAGTGTGATTATTGTGGAGTGCAACTGTCATGCAGCAATGTACAAAACTGAATACTCTTGTTGTCCTGTGATCTGAATGAAACTGTTAAATAGTTACAACTGTACTAATAAACAGATCATTTATATTGCTTGCATTGTCTCAACAGTGATGTTATTGCAGGCAGACTCAAGTCTTAAGCTTTCAGCCTTATCACACCAACTATTGTGTCAATCAGGGAATGCCAAAAACTGAACAAACTGTAAAATGTAAGTGATGAACCGCTTGCTGAACTAGCCCGGTGGTACACAGAAGGAAACCCACCTATAATTTCAAATGCACCCTTTTCTTTTAGATCTAGATAGTATAACTGTTAATTTGGAAAGTTTGAACAGTATTTCTGTTTGTGATATATCCTACTGATGTACCGCCCTTGGGGTACTAAAACTTCCTGTGTGTTAGAAGTAGCCGGCTTGCAAGCAGATGGAAATCTCCTGATACATTTATGACATAATTCTTATTCAAAATGTGAAAAATTTGTTTTTCTAAAAGCGTAATAAAACATATTTGTGGGTTTGTGAAAGTAAGTCTACAGCTGTGCTCACTCAGCAAAGCCCTAATTCCAAACATCTACCTCTTTAAAAGGTGGTGTCTGGCAGTGCAGTTGTAATGGGAGAACAGTTGTCTCCATTTGTGACACTGAGTGCTAGTGTAAATAGCACACCGAAATAAGACTTACAGCAATGGAAGTTTCCTCTTTGTCGTATCCACTGTTTAAGCAGCTTTTGTGCCCTTTGTGTGCCCATCTGTGTACCAATCCTGTAGCGTTACCCTGCCAGCACCTTTTCTGCAGGCAGGAAGTGGAAGTCATGTGCAAGCAAGGAGGATGTGTCTGACACAATCTGAATAAATAGGATTAGTAGGGTGGCACGTGCTGATCCATCCTTTTACTGAGGTGCTAGTTTTCTCTGCTATTTTTCTTTCAACCCGAAAAGGCATTGAAACTGGATTCCATGTAAATGGATTTTTTTCTTGGCAGACGCAAGTCTGTATATTGCTGTTGAAAGTGTTGTGAATTAACCCATACATGGTGGAAACTATTACTGGAGTGTTTTTTTTCACTATTGTGTATATTGTATTTGTATGTTGTGTTTGTTTATTACCCTGTTTATCTGTTACTATAGTAGTTTACATTGTAGATTGTTAGAAGAAGATGCTCTGGTACTGTTGTTCTGGTACTGTCTATACTTTTAATATTTACTAAGGTGAGGAGTGGGACCAGACCTTCAAAGCACTTTGTACACCAAAAGTGTGTGAGGTTGTATAACACACCTGTCAAATGTCTCTGATTGTGACTCAGATTTTAGCTCTGCCCCTCTTAATCGTTCCTAAAACTGGGGACTTTTGAAGAAAAGGTTGTGAATTACACCTAATGATAAAAATTAGAGTTGTACACTTCTTTTACTTCAGATATGTATATTAATTTACATCATGTTATTCTGTCAATGTTTCTAGCTAATACTATTAATATTTTAAAAGTAACCCTGATTATATCTGGCGTTCTCCCTAATTCTGATATTATTTGTCCCTGATTGCTTGGAGCTACACTGTAGAATTCCGTGCCTTTCCCCTTGTGTGTGCAGTGGGAACTGCAGTTTCAGGTTGTACCTGTTTTCTTGCATGTGAAACCAACTTCTGTCTTTTAATGTGCATTACATATCTTGGTGTACTTATTTTGTAGCACTGCAAGTCACCTCAGTGACTCATACACACACTTTTTTTATCCTTTCTGATTATTTAGAAACTCCTCAGGAATTGGGTATCCAGAGGAATTCATCTCTCTGGTTGCACCTTGCCTTGATCCTTTTATTTTTGACCATAACTATCAGCTTGTTGAGCAAATGCTAATAAGTTTGTGATTTTATTTATTTATTTATTTTATATATATATATATATATATATATATATATATATATATATATATATATATATATATATTTTTTTTTTTTTTTTACAACTTAACTTTTTGGTTTAATGATGGCCTGAGGAAAAAATTCATGAGTAAGAAAAGAAATTCAGTTGTATTTTTTTTATTTCACTGAAGAATACGTTGTGTCTAAAGCTTAATGTTCAGAGCTAACAAAACAGTATTTCCTCCCAAAATTGAGAAGACAAATGCAAAGATATGCAAATCCTGTTTGGCAATAGTGCCTGCCTTCCTAGCCCTCCAAAGAGAAATAGGAACCCCCTGTGCATGCCATCTGGTGTTACTGTATGACGATCCTCAATTGCTCCTCCAACTGCATCTATGTTGTAGCTGTGTTTAGGTAGATATTGGTGACAGATTCAGGATTTACTTCAGTGTAGCATCTTCAGAAAAAGTGCAGAGCTGATTGGCCTTATACTCTTCTAGCATTCTGGACAACTGCTGCAAATTACGAGTGAGTGAGAGAGAACACTGTTTAGTGTCCCTGAGGTAATTTTTTTTTTCAGAAGTACTGAGGCTTGGAAAAAAGCACCAAAGTAGTACAGTTGAGAGTACCTTGTTTGGTAAGCTATGTTGGATATGTTTAACTTTAAGTATCTTGCAGCTATTTTCCCCCCTTAATGTAAATGGATTGCTGATTTATTATCACTTTCTAGTTTCTTCATGGTTGTTGAGTCCTTAGCGGGTTGTGGGGCAAACGGGGACAGTGGTGGGAGGTAGAAGGTGAGAGTGTGTGAGGCTAGAAAAATGTATGTTTGAAACATTCTGGTTATAAGTTATAAAATGAAAGAAAATGTATGGGTTTAATTAAAACATGATTGTGGTCTTTAATTTTGGGATCTTTCTTTGAAGGTGTAAATTTTCAGATTTCCCTCACAGAAAAGTCCCTGCGTTAAAGTCCACAATCATGTTCTAATTAAACCCATACATGTTCTTTCATTTTATAGTTAACTATACTTCTTGCAGTTTTATGGTAGTTCCTGCTTTATTGTGAAGCAAGCCAAATTGAAAAAGTACAAAAGATAGTATATTTACGACATACTTGTCAACCTCTTAGCAAAATAATTCTGGACAAACCAAAAGTAATGAGAGGAGAAAGACCCAAAAATAAGAGACCAGGTTTTAAATACTGCTCTTCTAAACTTGGAAAGTTGTTAGAACAACATGTTTGCATTACCATGCATTTTTCTGAAGGATATGGATCTGTAGCTCAAAAGATTGTTAGAAGAACACATTTACATTATCATGCATTTTCTGAAGGATATGAATCTGTAGCTCAAAAGACTGCCATTATTTAATTATTTTCAATCCTCTGTGATTTGTCTGTAAATGTTCTGTGTGCTGCACAGGAATTACCTGATGTTCTTCGTGTTTCACTGTTGCAGTCATTACATTTGGGTAATCCTGCTGGCAGGTTGCCCTCAGTCGGCCTGAATTCCAAAGTCTTGGGTCCTGTGTCGGCTGCTGTCGCCCCTTCCCTGACGTCAGGTCGTCAGGGGTATAAAAGAAGCAGCCAACGCCATTTTCTTCAGTCTTTCTTGCCATGCGGTGCCCAATGCAAAAGCAGTTCGCAAGTGCCGGTCGGCCGACTCCTGAGATTTTCGAAATTGAATTTCAGATCCGAAGTCTTCTATAAAGCTAAGTACCTCGTTGGGGAAACTTTTTTCTTGCTCCAGACCGATGTCAGAAAAAGTTAACAATTGTATTTCTTGTGGGAAGCAAATACCTCATAAGGATTTTCATTCTTACTGTATTCCTTGCCTAGGCCCTGACCACGACGTTGCTAGTTGTTGGTTTTGTGCTAGATTTAACCAACGCACTATTAAGCATTGGTACGATTTTGCTTTTCATTACTTTAGCCGAAGGTTTAACTACATAATGCCGTCGGAACAGCCGATGACCGGAGTTCATAAAAAGCGCAAGGAAAAAGAAAAGGACAGGCATCCGAGGTCCAAAACTGACGACGAAGCCTCTTCTAGGCCAGTCGCCGGTTCGCCGGTTTTCAGTGAGGCGCTTTCGCAGCCCCTGACACCCGCTACCTCAGAGCCACAGGCTGCCTCCGACTCCCACGTGGAGACAGCTAGGCCTCTGGATACTCAAGGTATTGGGCCTTCGGAAACTAATCCCTCTGATGGGTCCGGAGCCGCTGAGCAGGCATCGGCTGCTGAGGGTGTTTTCAGACCTACACAGCTTTATATCAAGCCAACGTCAGCATCAAAGACAAAGACTAAAACAGTTTTAAAGACACGGAAACAAGTACAGCACTCTCCAGGACAGACTTCCATGCCTAAGAAACAGATGCTCAAAATGGCCGAAGACCTAATTACTTTGATCAGGGGTTCCCATCCCCCTCCTGATAAGAGGCCTAGGCAAGATATGATTCCTCTGATCAGGTTTCCATTTCCTCTGACTCCTCTTCAGAACAGGGATACTCTATTCCTCCATATGAGGATTCTGATGCTGAAGAATCTATTCCTTCAGCTTCTCCTCCTGAGGATTACTCAATTGGGGAAACCTTGCATACCATGAGGGAGCATTTCCACTGGGAGAGCCAAGATTATTCAGATTCTAAGAAAAGGCTCAGAGGCTTTCTTCTACTACCTCAGCACAGACCTCTTGCTATTCCTCCTGTTCTAGACATTGTAGATGATGTATTTTCAGAGTCCGGCCTGTCTCCCGTCTCTTTACTTCCTGCACCTGTTAAGCCAGACAGATACTACAGGGTTCCAGATTCTCATAAATTTCTATATAAACACCCTGCTGCTGACCCAGAAACTATTTCTCAGGGTCCTAAAGGGGTCAAGGCTGCTACTGCAAAAAAACCCTGTCCCCTCAGATAGAGATTCTAGGGCACTGGACAGATGGGGGAAAAAAGTTTACACTTCTGCTACCTTGGCTGTAAGGGCTTTAAATTGTCAGTTTCATATGCTTAAATATCAGCAATATTTAATGTCTCTGTTAAAACAGAAAATGTTGACAAATTCTGAATGTGCTGAGAACAAGGAATTGCAGGATTTATTGCATGCAGCTGAACAAGTGGGAAAACATACTTTGCAATGTGGTTATGATTCACTGGAGGCCTTTTGCAGGGCCGCTATAACAGGCTCTGTCATTAGAAGGCATGCTTGGTTAAAGGAACAGACTCTGCCTGATCATGTTAAAGCAAAATTATTGGATGCTCCATTACAGCATGATACTTTGTTTGGTGTTAAGGCAGAAGAGGTGTTGAAGAAAATGGAGGATAAAGTTAAATCTATGCAGACAGTGAAGGATTTCTTACAGGTGCAGCCACCCAGATTTAGCAGGAACTGGCCTTCTAAGAATTGGTCCTTTCCCGTGTCAGACAGGCCACAAAGAGGCAGATACAGACGCCCTAGAGGCAGACAACAGTCCCAGGGCTCAAACAGGCCCAAACAGTGGGATGCTTCTACCTCCAAAAGCGGAGAAGACAAATCAAAGCCATATAGGAAACAGTCCCAATGACTTCCCTCTGCAAATGCCAAGCATTTATCTTTTGGCAGCACCCTTAGGGGGAAAGCTAGCACTTTTTTCACAAAATTGGCACATGATTACCCAGGACAAATGGGTCTTAAATATAGTTTCTCAGGGCTACATGTTCCACTTTCACACCCTTCCCAAAGGCAAAAGGTATGCCAGACCTGCCACACAATCAATGGGCAGAGGCACAAAACCAAGTTTCATCTCTCATGAACATGAGGGCTATTCAGCCAGTGCCACAACAAGAGCAGGGACAAGGATTTTACTCAAGACTTTTCTTAGTACCAAGAAAGACAAAGCATGGGGACCGATTCTGGACCTGTCTATTCTAAATACTTTTCTGGATGTTCCGAAATTCAAAATGTTGACTCTGCAACAGCTTCTGCCCATGCTGGGCAAAAAGGCTTGGCTTGTAACTTTGGACCTCAAAGAGGCATACCTGCATGTCCCAATCAGACTATCTTGCAGAAGATACCTCAGATTCATAGCTGGCTCAATGCACTACCAATTCTCTGCACTGCCCTTTGGCTTATCTACTGCGCCCAGGGTCTTCACAAAATGCCTGGCACCAGTAATTGCATTTTGCAGACAAAGAGGAATTCAAATATATCCCTACTTGGATGACTGCCTTATTCAAGCAGAGACCAAAGACATTCTACTAAAGCATCTGGCGTTTCTAAAAAGATTACTAATTTGCCTAGGGTACACAGTAAACGAAAAGAAATCAAAACTAGTACCCTCTCAAGAGATAATATTCCTGGGTGCAAGCTTAAATACAATTGCCCAGATGGCTTATCTCACGCCAGACAAACAAAGGCAACTGACTTCTTACTTCGAAAGCATGGCAACAAAGACCCAGTTATCTGCAAGAAAAATTCTGCAGGCTCTGGGCTACAAGGCCTCCTGCATTCTGCTAATTCCATATGCAAGACTGCATATGAGGAAACTACAATGGTACCTAAAAAGTGTTTGGACTCAACATTGCCACAGCCTGGAATCATTCATTTCACTCATTCCCTGCCTGCAACAGGAGTTTCGATGGTGGGCACAGGCCTGTCACCACAACAAGGAACAGCCATTCACTTTACCCACAGCCAGGCAAACACTAACAACAGATGCATCAAATTATGCCTGGGGGGCCCACATGGCATGAAAATGTATTCGGGGCACATGGCCCCCAAGCCAAAGGCATCTACACATCAAACAAAAAGAGATGCTAGCTGTACAAAATGCCCTGACAGCCTTCAAGGACCTACTTCATCCAGGTCAGCTGCTGATAAAGACGGACAACACCACAGTCATGTGGTACATAAACAAGCAGGGGGGCACACATTCCTACCCCCCTCTGCAGACAAGCCATGATTTTGTGGAACACAGCATTGACTTACCAAGTACACCTGCAAGCACAATTCCTGCCAGGAAAATCTGGCAGACGAACTAAGCAGAAACCTCATGGACCCTCACAAGTGGAAACTAGATGCACAAATCTTCAGCATGATAACAAGGAAATGGGGACGCCCAGACATAGATCTTTTTGCCTCCCCTCACAACTGCCAACTTCGGAGATTCTGCACAAGGACTTATCACAAACAAGCATGGAAAGTAGATACTCTGTCATTCAGCTGGAACAACCTTACAGTATATGCCTTTCCTCCACTGCCTCTCCTCCCCAAGGTACTCCTAAAGGTCAGACAAGAGATGCCACAAATGATACTGATTGCCCCGGATTGGCCACGCCAACACTGGTACCCAATCCTAAGGAGCTTGTCCCAAGGCCTAGCCTGGACATTGCCTCAAATTCCTCATTTACTGACCCAACAAAACAATCAGATCCTGCACAGCCAACTCAGAACTCTAAATCTAGCTGCATGGCAGATAATGTAACCATTCAGAATACACCTCTCTCTAAAGCGGTTATGGATGTTCTTTTGGAGGCTAGGAGGCCCAGCACCAGAAAATCTTATTCAGAAAAATGGAAGAGATTCTGTGCTTGGAACCAGGCACAAGGAATTGACACGCTTGTTCCAAATATTCCTCAGATTTTACAACACCTAACTGAGATGCTGGACAAAGGCCTATCCTTCTCATCAATTAAGATCCATGCCTCTGCCATTTCAGCTCATTATAATACAGACCCACCTATTTTTTCATATCCATTGCTTAGGCAGTTCCTCAGGGGGGGCCAAAAACATAAGACCTCCAAGGAGAGCACCAATACCTGCATGGGACCTCAATTCTGTCTTGGAAAAACTCACACTGCCTCCTTTTGAGGCAGCCAATACAGCTGAGATAAAATTCTTATCATGGAAAACAGCTCTGCTCCTAGCAATAACTTCAGCAAGAAGAAGAGTTACAGGCATTAATGGCTCTGGAACCTTTTATTATCTTCCATCCAGACAGGGTTTCTCTAAGGACAAACCCAACATTTATGCCTAAGGTAGTGTCCAGTGTGGCTCTTAACCAAACCATTAATTTGCCTACTTTTTACCCAAACCCGCAAAATAAAGGGGAGAGACTTCTGCATTCTTTGAACATACACAGACAGCTACGCTTCTACTTGGACAAAACTAAAGCTTTCAGAAAGACTGAGCAAATTTTAGTGGCATATGCTGCAGGATCACAAGTAAAGGCTATCTCAAAGCAGACTATTTCAAAATGGATAGGACACTGCATTCGTTTCTGCTATTCACAACATGGCAAATCAGTGCTTAAGGGCATTAGACCACATTCTACCAGGGCAGCAGCCACCTCAGCAGCCTTCCTCAGAGGAGTACCAACCAAGGATATTTTGGAGGCTGCAACTTTGACTTCAGTGCACACTTTTACTAAGCACTACCACTTGCCTCTTTACTCTAAATCCAGAGCAGGCTTTGCTACTGCAGTCTTGCAGGGCCTTATAGCCACTCCTAATTCTATTTAGACCCAGCCGCCCAACCTCAGCTCTGGGATTCAACTCAAGTGTAATGACTGCAACAGTGAAACACGATGAACATAGTACAATTGTGTGCCTGCCATAAATGTAGATGTTTGAGTGTATTCACTGTTGCAGTCCAGGTTATCCACCCACCATCCCCCTTTCTTTGCTGGGACTTATCTGTACTTCTCTATTCTATACAACCTATGTGGTGTATTTGCTTGTAGATGAAGGTATTGTTTATTTTAGTGCATGCTTTTATAAGCAATGTTTTTTAGCCTACCCGTTTGGGGGCACCTGACATCTGGGGCAAGAAAAACTGAAGAAAATGGCGTCGGCTGCATCTTTTCTACCCCTGGCGCACTGACGTCAGGGAAGAGGTGACAGCAACCGACGCCAGACCAAGACTTTGGAATTCAGGCCGACTGCGGGTAGCCTGCCAGCAGGATAACCCAAGTGTAATGACTGCAACAGTGAATACACTCGAACATCTACATTTATGGTAGGTACACAACTGTACTTTTCTAAATATTTAAATACTTTGATATTTGATGGTGCAGTGGTAGCATTGTTGCTTCACAGCTACAGGTTCTCAGGTTTGATTTTTGGCTGGGGTGCCTTCTGTGTGGGGTCTGCATCTTCTCCCTGTGTTTGTGTGGGTTTGCTTTTGTGTCTTCCCATGTTACAAAGACACGTGTCTACATTATTTCTTCCTGGGCCTCTGCTGAAAATTGTTTTTTTGTTCCAAGTCAGACTGTCCTGGTTAAAAAATGTTAAATAAAATTGACAGGCATTTGAATTTCAGACTTCAGGCTTCTGAATGCTTAATTCCTTAAATATTTGATGGCACAGTGGTAGCATTGTTGCCTCACAGCTGCAGGTTTTCTGGTTTGATTCTTGTTGGGGTGCTTTCTTTGTAGAGTCTGCATCTCCTCTCTTTGTTTGTGTGGGTTTGCTCTGGTGTCCTGCCATTTTACAAAGACATGTGTCTGCGGTATTTCTCCATGGGCCTCTGCTGAAAATTGTTTTTGTTCCGTCAGACTTTCCTGGTTAACAAATGTTAAATAAGTAAAATTGACAGGCATTTGAATTTCAGACTTTATGTTCTTCAGAAAATACATAGTAACACAAAACATTTTATTCTAGCAATTTTATTAGTTTATAAGATGAATATTTGAAATGTGTCCCTATTTTTGGGACAGTATTCCCCCATTATTGGCTTCTTCCAGGTTTTTTGTGCTAAGGTTGACAGCTATGGCAAGAACTGAATTCACTGAATATGTTTGAGGGCTGTATTCCCTCATTACTGGGTTTGTCCATGTGTTTTGTGCTAAGAGGTTGACAGCTATGGTGAGAACTGAATTTACTAAATGATAACCATTTAAGTTTCAGTTTTCCTCTCTTTCACAAACCAGCTGATTTGGCGTAGTGGTATGTTGCTCTGACTGTTTTGCACAGGGACCTTGGCAGTAAATGTATGGTGTAACAGCATTTTATTCTAGCAACTTTCCAAGATTATACAAGCAATGTTTAACGTGTCCCTGGTTTTTGGGCTTTTGACACCCCCCCCCAATAAATTTTGTCTTTTTCCAGATTTCTTGTGCTGCGAAGTTGAGATGCAGTTGAGTATTGAGTAGATTTTACAAGAAGCTGAGAGCTGCAGGGGAAGAGAAGTTTAGTGCTGCTTATGCTGAGTCTGCTTGCATTATTAATAGCACAACAGGTTGTGCACTTAGTTTTGATGCAGAAGGCTGTAGGTTCTACTCCCACAAGGTGTGGATGCTGCCGTACTAAGAATGTCCTCTTTGATAAAGATACTAACTATGAACCTGTTATCAGTTTGCCATCCATTTCATATTGCAATATTACTAGCTTATAGGCAATTTATTCCTCAGGGGCAACAGACACTTTATTTTTCGATGAAACCATGAAATATAAAGGTGTTTGCTAGCAGCAACCTCTTCATTAGTTACAGATTTCTTTAATGTGGAATTATTTAGATGACTTTTTTACTTCTTCAGAGATTGTGCATATTTACTGATAATGGCAGACTGTAGAATTTTGAGTAGACTTTTATGATGGAAATGTTCTGAACTGGGCAGTTTTGTCATTATTGGTGCATGCATTTTGTTTCATTGTTTACTGGAAAAATGTTCTGAATTGGGCAGTTTTGTCATTATTGGTACATGCGTTTTGTTTCATTGTTTACTGGAAAAATGTTCAAAACAATAAATTTAAAACGCCCTCTAACAACTGTACTGTATTGTACAAGGAATATAATTTAGTACAATCAGGAAGGTGTATCAAAGAGCACATGCATGTTTCATGTGCAAGGGGCCTATGATTTGAAAACAGCCCAAAGTTAATCTTTATCTGCCACTGGCGAATGTATTCTCTTTGAATGTGGGTTTCAGTGCTGTTTCAATTAATGTGAGTTTCAAGGGCAGAGAAGTTTTAATGTTAAGTTTGTTTTCATTGTGAGACTGCATTGCTTTGTTTAGCAGATGTCTTAGTGTTTGGCTGTAAAATACAAAATAAAACTTTCAAATGAAGTCCAAGTCATCATAGAAGTAAAGCAATATGCACATTAGTGTTTATGGTAAATGGGGTGAAATAGCCAAGTAATGGTTCGTTGGAATGGCTGCAGGGGGGAGGCTCCATTCGACCATGATTTTGTGAGGGGGAAGGGCGGCAAACTCAAAGACAGCCCTGGCTGAACTATACCTCCCAACTGTCCAGATTTTCACAGAATGAATAGATTTTTGCTTCTTATTTTTGGTTTGTTCCTCATAAAATTTGTGGTTTTCTGGCAAATCATTTAGGAATTAAGTCACTAAATAATGACAGACACTGAGTTTCAGACTTCATAACCTTCAGAAAAATGCATGCTAAAGTAAGACCTGTTATTCTATCAACTGTCTCAGTTTATACAAGAGCAACTTTTAGTACTGTTTATATGTTCCCTCAATATATTTGGCCTTGTCCAGATTTATTGCATTAACAGGTTGAGAGGTACATGCAAATAAATTGCTTTATATAATTAGGCATAGCCAAACCTCTCAACTGTCCCCGATTTTGGCTCAAAATGTTGCTCTTCCTCTAATAATCCCTCTGCAAAATAGCAAATTTGGAAGAAAACTTGGAGGGTTTTCAATTAAGAAATAACTGTAATAATCAGAGTTATAGATTACTTTTATTTCAGAAATGCATGTAGATTCCTTTATTTTGTCAGCTGCTCAAGTTAGCAGTACTGATATTAAAAAAAAGTTTCCCTTCTCTGACATCTTCCCAGCTGTATTGTGTGGCTATTTTATATTTTTGCATCACATTTTTGGTCCATTTTTCATAAAGTTGTGGGTTTTTTTGGCAAATTAGTGGCAAATCATTAAAGACTGAAGTTACAAAATAATGACAGACATTTGAATTTCAGATTTCATACCCTTCAGAAAATTCATACTAATGCAAGACTGTTCTATTATCTAAGTTTATAAGAGCAATATTTAAAAATTGTCCTTATTGTTGGGCCTTTGTCCCACTTCTATGTATGGCTTTGTCCAGATTTCTTGCTCTGAGGTTGAGAGGTATGACAAATGTGTCAGGGCCATCACAGTCAGCCAGAGACATTTCAAATTGTGACATACTTATTGCACCCCACTCCCCCATGTAGTGACTTTGGATGTGTCCAAGCAAGGCAAGGAGCAGTTATGCAGTGTAAATGTGCAGAGTATCCCCCCATCCAAGGTAGACACAAGTACTACAGTGGCCTTTCATCTGTCCTTGATTTTGCAGAATGGTCTGGTTTCTGTCATATTTTTGTACTGTTGATTTATGCTTATTACTCAGAAAGTGCCTGTTGCTCTGTGTTTAAGTAGCAATGCTTTAATGACCATCAGGTAAGCTTGTCTGAGATCGTAAGATGCAAGTAAGCTTTAATAAGCATACTGTTAAAGAATTGCCAACATTGAAAGCCTTTCTGTTGTTGCCATGCAGAGAATACTTACATAACTAGATAATGTATAAGCCTTGGGTATTGAAATGCATATGACAGTGTTTGTAATAAAGGACAGGATTACGTTATTTTAAGAAGCTTATTACACTTGTTGGAGACTTCCAGTCATCTCTGCAGGCTTTACCCATAAACTAAACAGAATGCCAATCTATCATGTGTGGTCCATAACCTGTACAGTAATCCTTTAAGCAATGTATCTTGAGCGTGTTTCTTGTTTGCTTTTCATTTTTACTTTGATCATGTTTTCCCTGTGAAACAAGTAGATAGTTGTCAGGCAGCAGGTCTTTTTTGGATAAGAACCATTTTTACAAGTGGGGACATCACAGAGATTGCTACTTTCAGCATGTTACTTTGTACTTTAATAAAGCTGAATATAAATTATAATTAGAACTGCAGTGCAAGAAGTGGTTTGAGTTGAGTGCTGCTTGTTGTTCTTATACTTGATTTTGACTGGCATTCCAGTAATGTATTTAAAAAGTAATTTATTTTTTCATGCCTCACATCCTTTTTGTTTCCATCTAGATATTAAGTAAGCTGTCATGCAGCCAATGCATTTAAATATTTTTTTTCTTCTACACTTCATTTTGTCCTTCTACACTTCATTTTGTCTTGATTGGACTCTCATAATGACGGTTTGACACCCAGGGCAGCGTATTTAATTAAAGTTAGTTTTTGTGGTTTTGAGCATAGCTCCTCCCCTTTCTAGTTGTCCGCACCCCTTCCCATTGACCCCACCCATTCAGCTGTCTCCTGCAGCCCCCCCTTTGATTTGAAGTCACCATCCGCCACTGATATACATATATATATATATATATATATATATATATATATATATACACACACACACACACACACACACACACACACACACACACACACACACAACTATATATATAGCTGTAGACATCTCTATATCTCTCTTTATCTATCTATCTGTATATATTCCTGGCATGCAACCAGATATGGGTTGTGGGAGCTGGAGAGAAAGTGTGTTTGTATAAAATGGTCCTGTACAGGTGAGAGAAGTACATTATCAGTTAAGAAACAGTTCTGTAATCTGTTTTATTTAACTGTAAAACTCTTTGTAACTATAAAATACTACAGGGACCCTGTCTTTGCACAGGGTTGCGCTTGCATAGTTTAAGTTCCAATGAAAACTGAACAAACATTTTCCCCACAAACATGTTTTCCTAAGTCCAAAGGGAAGAAAAAAACACATTGGGTGGCTTTCTTGTTTGTAGCATCTTTAACAAAAAAAAAAAAAGACCCCAAGGTACTCCATCTAGTGAAGGTAACATCTTTTTGCAACATTGCAGCCACAAGTCTCACTGGCAGTCCTTTGTTGGAGTCCTTAACTTGCTTCTGTATAGTTGGAGCATTCTGAACACCTTTTTAAGTTTATTGAGCCCGTCTTCTGGATCAATGACTGTCACTCCTTCTCCAAGGAAAAATACCTAATGGTGAGAAATATTAAAAAAAAAAAAGTTTGAAATTAAGTTTCCCCTGCCTGCACAACATGAGTTTTGAATGAAAAGCTACCTCTGCTGCCTGGTAATAGGGGAATAGTCCTGATTTTCACAATAAGCATCTCTCCTGGTACCCATTGTGCAAACAGGGTTGTTTCCTTAATGTTAAAACTTCCAAATCTAACAATGATGGGTCTTGGCATCTCTGATCTTAGTTTATGTGATCAGAATACATAATGAGCTCTCTCCACATGAATTTCCTCGGGTGCCATTCCAGTCTACCTCGCCAGCAATGAAATTATACATATGCGTAAGCAACTACTAAGTTGCAGTAATTGCCGGGTAGGGGGCCTTGTGCAAAAGCTGCTTCAGTAACATCCATATGGCTGTAATTATTTTGCTTTATTCATTGTACTTGAGCGAATACAGTCATTGACAGACCAGGATTATGTAGCATAGTCTAAACATATTGCATTTTAGTGCTATATTTTTTTTCAGTGTTTTCTGTACCTCGTCAAGCAACTATGAAGGACTTGATTTTTGTCAGTTTGATATAGTCTGCATTGCTTGGAGTGATGTTCAAGACTGCTTGATCTGTAGCATCCATTATGTAGTTATTGTTGCATATCACTTTGATGAAGTCTCCTCTACAATATCAGATTGTGATGTCTGCATTTAGTTAAATGTTTGTTTCTCTGGCTGTTTTTTTTTTTTCTTTCAACCATTTAACTGATCTAGTTCAGGAAATGTTTTAGCAATATCATCAGCACACTATGTTTAATACTACATAGGATATTTGTTCCTCAAGAGCAGCAGGCTCTGTATTTGTGAATAAAGCACTGAAATGCAAAGTTGTCAGCTGTGACAGGTGTTGTGTCATCTGTCTCTGTCTCTCTCTCTCTCTCTCTCTCTATATGCAGTGCCACTCTCCTGCTTTCTTCGACACTTGCACTTGACTGTCTTCTCTCATACAATCCATCAATTTCTTTGCTGGATGCCCTCATTTCCTCTTGCCTTCTTCCCAAGTCAACCTCACCAGATTGCTTCTGCTTTCCTGCACATGTGCCTAGACCACCATAATCTGTTCTCTTTGACCTTTTTCTGCAATTGGTGCTCTTATACCCTCATTTCTTCATCTGTCCCACAGTGTGCATCCTGTCACCCATCTCAGGCACTTAATCTCCATCAGCTGTAGCATGTTCAACTGCTCTGCCTTTACTGCCCAGGTTTCTGTACCATACACCTTACTTTTCAGCTTCTTTGGCATTTGTCTGTCGTACATTACACCTGAAACTCTGTGCCAGTTGTCTGCAGCCTCTCTGATTCTAGCATTGACTTCCTCATTCAGATTTCTCTTCTGAACCACCACTCCCAGATACTTGAAGCTATTAACCTGTTATATTATTTTCCATTCTATCCCAATTGTAAGTTTCTTCTGATTTCCCATTTGCTGCTATTACAGCTGTCTTATCTGTACTTGGTTTCATCTCATGTGCTTTCAGTTTTGTATTCCATTCCATACAGCATCAGTGGGACCAGATGGTGTCCCGGGCTGTGTCCTACATGAACTCTAAGAAGAGCTAAACCCAAACATAAAACTACTGTTCAACCTCAGCCTTACTACAGGATATGTACCCAAAGAGTGGTGTACAGCAACAGTGGTCCCTCTCCACAAAGGTGGTGCCTCAACGGATCCTGGAAACTATCGCCCCATAAGCCTGACTAGCTTGGTCTTCAAAGCTATGGAAAGGATCATCATGGACCTCATAAATAAAGATATTGGGGACCTACAGACACTGGATCCTACCCAGTTCGGCTTTGTTAAGGGCAGATCCTGCCTCTTAAACCTGGTCGATTTCTTTGAAACAGTCACCAAGGCCATTGACGAGGGGAAGGTGGTCCACACAGCCTACCTGGACCTCGCAAAAGCCTTCGATACAATACCCCACTCGGCATTATAGATAAGCTCACCAGCTTAAATATAAACCCCTGTGTCACTAGATGGGTTGCAAACTGGCTCAAGGACAGAACCCACATGGTTAGAATTGCTGGAGCCATGTCAGACTCCAAACCAGTTACAAGTGGCGTCTCACAAGGCTCAGTCCTGGGACCTCTCTTGTTCGGTATATATTTCTCGGAGGTACAGGCCAACACGGAAGGACTGTGGCTGACCAAGTTCGCAGATGACTGCAAACTGGGCGCCATAATCAACTCTCCAGCCGACACAAGTATCCTCCAAAAGGGCCACATAGAAACAGACAACTGGTGCCAGAGCCATGGCCTCAAGCTAAACGCCAAAAAGTGTATAGTCATCCCCTTTGGCAAAAACAAAGTGCCCACAAATTACCACATAGGTGGTAATCCATTAAGTACAGAAGAAGTAATTAGGGACCTGGGGACCCAAGTTGATAGCAATCTCTCATTTGACAACCACGTGGCCAAAGTGGTTAGAAAAAATTTTATATAGCCCACCTAATCATGAAGGGATTCACATCTAGATCGGGGAGGTCATCGTGCCTCTTTACTCATCCCTCATCAGGCCCATAATTGAGTACAATGCCCCTTTTGGGATGTACCTTACCAGACACCTGCAGCAACTGGAAAGACCCCAAAAGTACCTCACCAAGAGGATCAAAGGGCTCAAACAGATGCCATATGCTGCCCGGTTAAAGAAACTCCAGCTCTACTCAGTGGCATACCGCCTGCTCAGAGGCGATCTGTGCCTGACGTATAAAGCCATGTCCAACCCGGAATTAATGGACATACTGCACCTCAGAAAATCCAAATCCCATCGAGCTACGCTCGAGAGACTTGAACCTCAGCACTGAAATAAATCGGACATGCTGGAGGGACAGATTCATAACCCAGAGGCTCCCTTCACTCTGGAATAAAATCCCAGTCCAGGTTAGGCAGAGTCCCTCATTGACTGTCTTCAAGAGGATCTTGATGAGTGGATGGGAGATCGTAGGTTTACCCCGGGTATCACTTCTGTGTCACTGTTAGACAGAGGCACAGTATACTAACCTCGAAAAAGGGCATAGCAAAATTAATTTAAAATGGGTGGCGAAAGCCAAACACACTCTGGCTAGGCTTATAAATGCCCTAGGGCAGATAGCCTAGTATGAACCTATGAACCTATTCACCTATACTTTGCTGAAGTTCTTGCTCAGAGCTTGCCTGTAAAGCCACATCATCTGTGTACAGTAACTTTGTTGATCTCTCCCCTCGGACCTGTGTAGTCCATCACGAGTTTGAACAGCAGTGGGCTCAGAGCTGAACCCTGGTGCATTTCACTCCCATTGGGATCCCTTCTGTGAGATTGAGCAGTGTTTGTACCCGAGCCGCTGGGTAGTACATAGCTTGCAGTAATTCTGTCAATGTTTCAGGGACTTCAAATCGGTGGAGGACTGAGCAAATCAGTTTTCTTGGGACATTGGCATATGCTTTCTCCAAGTCTGTTGGAATCTTTCCTCATTTCTAGCTTCTTCTCAACTGTCTCGGTGCAAACATTTTGTCAATTGTGTTGCATCCTGATCTGTATCAGAACTGCTCATCTCTCATCTTACTTTCTGCTACTCTGTGTATTTGTTGATCAGTCACCCTCTGTAGAACTTTCATACAGTGTGACAGGAGTTTGATACCTCTGTACTACCCACATTTGTGAATGTCTCTTTGTTCTTGAACACTGGCACTAGTATGCTTATTCTCCAGTCAACTGAGATGCACCTCTCTCTTTTCAAACTGCTATCAGTACCCTCAGGGGCCATTTCTCCCCTATCTCACCCAACACATTTTATCATAGTTGCTGTGACCTCATCTGAGCCTGCTGCTTTCCCTGGCTTCATTCTCCTTAGTGCTCTTCTTAAGTCATGGGCTCCTCCTCTTTTCTCATAATATGTTGTGTCTGAGGCATTACAACTTTTCTGGGGGATTTTATCCATTCAGATGCTGATGGAAGTACTCCTTCCATTTGCCTTTGATGTCCTGTGGACTGGTGAGCAGGTTGTTGCTGGCATTCCTTATGAAAAGTGTGACTGTTTTCTTTATCTTTTTGTCTTTGCCTTGTAACCTGATGTAGTTTCTTTCTTCCATCTACTGAGTCACTTTCCAGAAATTGGTAGAGTGTCTCTGATGTCTTGTTCTTTGTATTGCTACTACTTTCTTATCCTGTTCATTATAACCAACCAGTATTCCTTCCTCGCCTGACCTAACTTTTCTGTCTGCCACTTTTTTCTGCACTCCTCCTATCTTTTGATGACTTTCTGGACTTCTGCATTCCACCGCTAGCTTTCTTTATGCACGTTATTTCCATACCTGGGTCGGTCACATATCTGTTCTGTAGTCCTCACGCATGCTGTTTTGATGAGCTTCTATTCTTATTCAACCCCACCTATTTCCTCTTCTTCTTGAGGTGTTAGAGCCCTGATTAATTCCTTCAACTGTTGTGCTTTCCCCTCCAGTCAGCTTCCAAGTCTTCAGCCTAGTCACTGTTGACCTGAGAGCCTTCTCTGACCACTGCTTGCAGCTGATTGTGGCAACCAGTTGTTTATGATGTGGCCTGACTGTTTCACTGGGGATGAATTTGCAATTGTTGATTCTACCCCAGTACCCTTTTTAAATAGGAGAAAGTCTAGATGAGTTGGCTACTCTTGTATGTGATCTTTTGACTGTCTCTCTTTGTGAACCATATGTTGGCTACTGTCAAGCCATTTCCTAGACTGAAGGCTAGAATAGCTTCTCCTTCTTTGTTCCTGTTGCCCCACCCATGTGGATCCAGGTAGTTCTCATATCCTATTCTGTCTGGACAGATATGTGTTTTCAGGTCACCTGTTATCATGTTGTCCTGCTTTATCTAGTAGGGCCTGCAACTGTTGTTTGAATGCACTCTCTTTTCCTCACTGTCACAACCTTGCTGTGGTGCATAGGCTGAGATTATAAATTCTGCCGTATTGTTAATCTTGAGTCTGATTGCCATGAGTCTCACTAATTCTGTCATCCCTCACTGTCTTCTGAAGCCGCTCCCTCACCACAGTTCCCATACCATTCTACACTGTCCTTCTCCTGACTAGTAGACCCTGGATCCCAAGCCAGGTGACTTTGCTGCACTGCCCGTCCATGGATACATAGGATGTCTAGCCTCCTCCTTACCATGTCATTCACTTCCAAGCTCTGTTCTGTCAGTGAACCTACACTGTAGCATTTCTTAGTTCATGCTTGACAGTTTGATTAGTTTTACATCCAGCTTTCGCTCAGCAGAGCTGTGCCAAGTAACCCAAGCTGGCAACTGCACACAGACCAGCAGCTTATTGACCCAGGACTGCTGGCTAAAAGGGGCACATACACCTCTCACACCATTAGCATGGGTCCCTGGTGTAGGTTGGAGTAGGCTGCGTCCTCAACCCACTTATCCCTGGCAAATACCCATGCCTATTTGTCAACATTATTCAATATGACCAAATCACCTAGAGCCATATTTCTACACTTTTGAGTGGGAAGCTGTGCCACAGTGTACAGTCTATGATCCATGTTCTTCTGTCTTGAGAATACTGTACACCACAGTAGATGCCTAAACCACTTCATCTGTACAACTCTTCTCCCTACAGGGCACCATCTAGAGTTTATGCTGCTGGCCACAGCTCCAGTCTCGGGTGAGTTTAAGATGGAAGAACTCAGCATGTTTTCTAGAGGTGGATGGGACCCCACAAAGAGACAGGGAGAACATGCAAACTTCTGATAGGCATTGGCCAGAGGTCAGAATTGAACCTTGTACCTTGTGCATGGGAGGCGAAGACCTTAACCATTATGCCAACTAGTCTATGTCTTAGCATACATCATCAGTTGGTTAATACTGCTTATGTTCTCATTGCAAGTACTGTTTCACTTAAACTGTGCTACACATAGCTGGTTCTTATTATGTGATGCTAATGAACTTTATATAATTTTGTGCAGTTCTTACAAAGCTACCAGTAAAGTACATGAAATTTATTTCTTCATAAAGCTAATAGGTGTACACAGCCAATAAAATGGCTATACCTGTTGGTGAAGGTGGTGTTCTGTCTGTGCTGAAATTGTCTCATGCTTTTGACAAGTGTCCATTTTAAACAGTATTTAATCTGGCTTTGCAGGACAGCTGTGCATACTAAGTTGGTATACTTTACTGCGGCTACTGTTTGTCTAAGAAAAATCTGAAATGTGTTACCTTGGCCATCATTATTGTTTTTAATTTTTTTTAGTACAGACTTCTGAGAAACACAGAGTCAACAATGTGACGATAAATTGCTGAGAAGGGAGGCTGTCTGTGGATGAAAAGTACTGACCCTGCTGAGCTGATTTAAGTTAAACAGTTTTTGCCTGTCTTTGCAGTACTAGTGTTCACAAGATCAAACCACCCCCTCATACAAAAAATTTCCAAAACGCTAAGCATAAACATCACTTCTATGACCAAACATGCCGAACTCTACTCTACCCCCAAAATTCCCCTTCTTCTCTCTGGTGACATACACCACAAAACCACACTTAAACGCCAAAATTTAATAAGTAAAGCTTTCGGGCTCACCACCCTTCATCAGTACATAGAAACAATGGCATTTTCTGAACATTAAAAAGGGATACAGATAAAATCACATGATCCAGCCAGCCTAACACATTCAACTTACAATTAACTATTTAAATTCTGCTACTTAAAACAGTACTAACATATATTAAAAACTTTTAAAACATTCACGTTATCCTATACTATTAACGTATAAAAAATCAATACAGTATAATTACATCTGTTTACACACATATGTATATATATATAGTTTTTAAAAAAAACTTCTTATGCAAAATATATTTCATATAAGATTTTCCTTCATATACATAACTACATGTATGCTATACAGCAAATATCTCATATTTCATAAACATTCAGCTAAGAAGAACTATGATAGAAAATACATTATTAAATATTATTTCTCTATCTTATATTTCATAGATGTTTAAATAGAGGAAACTAAAATACAAAGTACATTCTCAGATATTTTCTCTCTGTCTTTTAATCAATACCGGCTTTATACTAACTGTATTATTCAAACCTGGTATTGTGTATGCCTGTAACCTAGTGATCCGTTCATACTCTCTTAGTTCTAAGGCATTATTCATATCTCCCCCTCTAATACCTGTATTTATTGCACATATACCCCTAAATTTAAAAGTGTGTGTAATATTATCCATAATATGCTTATATAGAGCATTAGTTATTATTTTCCTTCTAATTTCAGACTTATGCTCTATAATACTTTCTCTTAGCTTCCTAGTTGTCTTCCCAACATAAAATGCTGTACAGAGTGTACATGCTGCCAGATACACTATTTGTGACATATTGCAATTAGCTGAACATTTAAAATTATATTTCTCTGTAGTAATAGGATGTTCAAATTCATTTGTTAAATCATAAATATCTATACAGCAACTGCAGATGCAACATTTCAATGTTGCATTTTTATGCTGGTATACAACTTTCTCATTTCTAAAATCCTTATAACACAATTTCTGTTTTAATGTTTCCAGATTTCTATATGAGAATCTAGGTTTTAAGCCTATTAGCTCCTTAATTTCTGGCATTGCTAGTAGTATGAGCCAGTTTCTTTCTATAATATTACATACTTCCTTAGTGTTTGCATTATAAGTAGTTATATATCTAATTAATTTATTATTCTCATTGGTGGTCTGTGCTAATTCTATCATTTTCTGACCAAAAATAGGTTTATATTTGTCTTTCCTACCTATTCTAATTTCGTCATAGATGGTATCTATGTAACTCGGGGAGTAAACATTCCTTATAAATTCTTGTTTCATCTCATTTGCTTGAAATATAAAATTCTCATCTTCTGTATTAAGTTTACTAGCCCTTATTAATTGTGCCTTAAGAACACCCTTAAAAGTATGTGGTGCATGCATACTATTTCTTCTAACATACCTATTAGCATTTACCTCTTTCTTATAAATCATAGTTTCTATTTTATTCATTTTCTTGGACAATTGAATGTCTAAAAATACTATACAGTCAGGTGAAGAAACCATTTTAAATTTCAAAAAATCCGTTGTGGCATTTAAATACATAATATAACTCTCCAGTTCATCATTACTACCATTCCAAATAAAAAAAAAACAATCATCTACAAATCTTCTGTAGAATTTAATTTTATTATTTAGATTATTACAATTATTTAGTACAAAATGCTTCTCCCATTGATATACTACTACATTTGCATAGGTATTCGCTACTGGGGTCCCCATCGCTACCCCAGTTAGCTGTAAAAATGGTTTCCTAACAAAAATAAAAACATTTTTTGTTAGTACTACTTCAAGAAGCATACAAATGTTTTCTACTTCATGTTTACATATCAGTTTCAGTACAGAGAAAGTTCCTTATTGCATCCAAGCCATATTCATTTGGGATGACTGTAAATAATGATGTTATATCTAGTGTCACAAATATGAAATTCTCATTAATATTTTGTTCATACCATTTATATAAATCATTTAAAAGATGTGAGGTATCCTTTAAAATGCTTGGGCATTTAACTAAATACTTACCAAGTTGCAGTTGGAAGTATTTTGAAATAGGTTCTGTTACCCACCCATTACCTGAAACTATAGGCCTAAGGGGTGGGTCTTCCAAACATTTATGTATTTTGGGAATTCCATAAATTTGTGGGGTTCTTGGACAAGGTATAGAGAAATAATTAAAAAGATCAATAGATATATCTTGATTAAGTTACATTTCATAAATTATCATGTTTACATCTACAATACATTTTTTAACTTCACTAAAAGTTATTTGCTTAAAAGTTAAAGAGTCTGCAAGAATATTATTAAACTTCTCCATGTAGCTATTTCTATCCATTATTACAACTGCACCTCCCTTGTCTGCTTGCTTAATAACTAAGTCATCATTTTCTTCAAGTTGTTTAAGTGCTTTATATTCTCTATAAGACAAGTTATAAGCCTTCCTTTTATTTCTTTTTGAATATAGGTGTCTTAAATCTTTTTCAACAACATTTAGAAAAGCAGTTACTACAGGGCATAGTTGTGGTACAAAAGCACTTAGTTTTCTGCATGTAGGCATATTCACTGTTGTTTGTTTAAAAATCAATTTGATTGTTAAACTTCTCACAAACAATTTTACATCTGTAATTGCATTCACAATATTATCCTGTGCATATGGTATAAATTTCATACCCTTACTTAACAATTCTAATTGATCTTCATTTAATTGCAATTTTGATAGATTAACAGTACCTTTTATTATTTTTATAATTCCAGTCATCGACGAACCACCTTGCTGAAAGTTACAGGACTGTTGTTCTTCCTCTTCGTACTCGGCGTTGTTTGCTGAACCTGTCTCTGTAACGAGCGACCTCTTGTTGATGCTTGCTGTTGCACAGCGACTTTTTCTGGCTGCTTTAATTGAAACAGTAAAAAAGAAATTTCCGTTTGCTTTATTTTATCCTTCAAATCAACCTGAGGTCGCAGTAATGAATGTTCATTTAAATTACATATTTTGTTAGCTGAGGTGTTTGCTCCATCTTGTATAAGGATTTCGCCTTCTTCAACTACTCCCTTTGAAGATATTGGCTCCTGCTGATTGGACATAGCGTTCGCAAAGCTCTGCATACGTCCACTCTGATTGGATATCGGCTCCGCGGGCGTTTGCGGCAGTTCAAATTTGTCTAATTGATCCAAAGTGTTAGAAACTGTCTCTCTTTGTTTAATAATTACATTACTTTTATTTTTGTTATTATTTACATGCCATCGTTGATTTTCTGTCCTTGGCCAAGAAAAGATATGGCCATTTTTAAAATCGGCCAGATCACGTTGTATTTTATTCTTCTTTTTCATCTCCAGTCTGGTATCTAAAGATTGTATATGATCCAAGAAGGCTTGATATTGTGTATTACAATTTTCAAACACTGGCATGTTTAAAATATCACTCTGAAGCTTATCAATCTCTTATATCAAGTTTTTTTCTGTAGTTTCAAAGAATTTGTTCATTAATTTCATATAATTTGCACTTACTTCTAAATTAAGCTGCTGCCATTGTACAAGTAAGTCTGTATAGGTATTACCATATGAAGGCATCTTTAAAATTCGAAGTCCTCGTGGTATCACACCCAACTCCAAATAAGCTTGAAAGCTTAATCACTGCCATTGGAGTTGTTTATACATCTGAACTTTCTTCTCCAGTATATTTAATAGTTTGTTGAAATCTCCCATACTCTGGACAGTGATTACCATTTGGGATACAGCAGATGTTGATTGTAACAAAGGATTGTTAGACTTATACAGCAGTCTCTTAGCTGAAGTATTCATTCTTCACCACAAAAGCAAATAATTCCAAGAATAACAGCTGGCCAAATCTCCCCTTGCTCCAGACGCTCACAGTAACACCAGTATAATTAATATCTGTAGTAAAACTCTTGATGAAAACTGCAAAAAGTATCTACAAAACCACACTTAAACGCCAAAATTTAATAAGTAAAGCTTTCAGGCTCACCACCCTTCATCAGTACATAGAAACAATGAAATTTTCAGAACATTAAATAGGGATACAGATAAAATCACATGATCCAGCCAGCCTAACACATTCAACTTACAATTAACTATTTAAATTCTGCTACTTAAAACAGTACTAACATATGTTAAAACCTTTTAAAACATTCACGTTATCCTATACTACTAACGTATAAAAAATCAATACAGTATAATTACATCTGTTTACTCACATATGTATATATATATATATATATATATATATAGTTTTTAAAAAAACTTCCTATGCAAAATGTATTTCATATAACATTTCCCTTCATATACATAACTACATGTATGCTATACAGCAAATATTATCTCATATTTCATAAACATTCAGCTAAGAAGAACTATGATAGAAAATACATTCTTAAATATTATTTCTCTATTTTATATTTCATATATGTTTAAATAGAGGAAACTAAAATACAAAGTCCATTCTCAGATATTTTCTCTCTGTCTTTTAATCAATACCGGCTTTATACTAACTGTATTATTCAAACCTGGTATTGTGTCTGCCTGTAACCTAGTGATCCATTCATACTCTCTTAGTTCTAAGGCATTATTCATATCTCCCCCTCTAATACATGTATTTATTGCACATATACCCCTAAATTTAAAAGTGTGTGTAATATTATCCATAATATGCTTATATAGAGCATTAGTTATTATTTTCCTTGTAATTTCAGACTTATGCTCTATAATACTTTCTCTTAGCTTCCTAGTTGTCTTCCCAACATAAAATGCTGTACAGAGTGTACATGTTGCCAGATACACTATTTGTGACGTATTGCAATTAGCTGAACATTTAAAATTATATTTCTCTTTAGTAATAGGATGTTCAAATTCATTTGTTAAATCATAAATATCTATACAGCAACTGCAGTTGCAACATTTCAATGTTGCATTTTTATGCTGGTATACAACTTTCTCATTTCTAAAATCCTTATAACACAATTTCTGTTTTAATGTTTCCAGATTTCTATATGAGAATCTAGGTTTTAAGCCTATTAGCTCCTTAATTTCTGGCATTGCTAGTAGTATGAGCCAGTTTCTTTCTATGATATTACATACTTCCTTAGTGTTTGCATTATAAGTGGTTATATATCTAATTAATTTATTATTCTCATTGGAGGTCTGTGCTAATTCTATCATTTTCTGACCAAAAATAGGTTTATATTTGTCTTTCCTACCTACTCTAATTTCTTCATAGATGGTATCTATGTAACTCGGGGAGTAACCATTCCTTATAAATTCTTGTTTCATCTCATTTGCTTGAAATATAAAATTCTCATCTTCTGTATTAAGTTTACTAGCCCTTATTAATTGTGCCTTAAGAACGCCCTTAAAAGTATGTGGTGCATGCATACTATTTCTTCTAACATACCTATTAGCATTTACCTCTTTCTTATAAATCATAGGTTCTATTTTATTCATTTTCTTGTACAATTGAATGTCTATAAATACTATACAGTCAGGTGAAGAAACCATTTTAAATTTCAAAAAATCCGTTGTGGCACTTAAATACATAATATAACTCTCCAGTTCATCATTACTACCATTCCAAATAAAAAAAAACAATCATCTACAAATCTTCTGTAGAATTTAATTTTATTATTTAGATTATTACAATTATTTAGTACAGAATGCTTCTCCCATTGATATAATAACAAATTTGCATAGGTATTTGCTACTGGGGTCCCCATCGCTACCCCATTTAGCTGTAAAAATGGTTTCCTATCAAAAATAAAAACATTTTTTGTTAGTACTACTTCAAGAAGCATACAAATATTTTCTACTTCACATGTTTGCATATCAGTTTCAGTACAGAGAAAATTCATTATTGCATCCAAGCCATATTCATTTGGGATGACTGTAAATAATGATGTTATATCTAGTGTCACAAATATGAAATTCTCATTAATATTTTGTTGATACCATTTATATAAATCATTTAAAAGATGATACCATCTATGAAGAAATTAGTTTAACTTGAATGTTTTAAAAGGTTTTAATATATGTTAGTACAGTTTTAAGTAGCAGAATATTTAAATAGTTAATTGTAAGTTGAATGTGTTAGGCTGGCTGGATCATGTGATTTTTATCTGTATCCCTATTTAATGTTCTGAAAATTTCATTGTTTCTATGTACTGATGAAGGGTGGTGAGCCTGAAAGCTTTACTTATTAAATTTTGGCATTTAAGTGTGGTTTTGTAGATACTTTTTGCAGTTTTCATCAAGAGTTTTACTACAGACATACACCACAACCCAGGACCAATCCCTAACCCCTCTGATACCACTACTAACACACAGCCTGCATCTTATCACCCAAACTCTCCCAACAAACACCTAACCTTTCTCTCTCTCAATATTCATAGCATCATGAACACAATAAGTGACTACCATGCTTGGATGGCCCTTTACTCACCCAACTTAATCACTTTAATTGAAACATGGCACAAACCCCACATCCCTGACAAAGAATTCCTCCCCTCAGATATAACATCCTTCACCTGGACCAAGCTAATAAAAAAGGTGGAGGCATTGCCATTCTGTATGCTGACCACCTAAGTCTGTCCCCCATATCAAATCCACCCCCTTTCTTCCATCCAGTTAAAATCCTCATAGCAAACTGTAAGCACGGTGACCATAAAACAATAAGAATTGCAGCAATAACAAACCCTTGCATGGTTTTCCCATAACATATTCAATGAATCCACTCTGTTATGTGTCATTTATATAAACTGGCTATCTCTATCCTCCAAATCACCTTGCTCCTTCATTACTCTACATAGTTTTTCTCATCTTATCACTATGTCCACACACCTTAATAAGCCAACCAACTACTCCTCTAGCATTGACTGGATACTAGTCTTCAATCCTGACCTCTACCATCACCCAGAAACTTTATCCGACACCATCAGTGACCATTCCCCAATTTGTGTCCAAAAGTAATTCCCCCACCTCCAAAGACCTCAAACAATCAAAGAATTCCATACCCCTCTCAAACTTTCTCCCTGAAGTATTCAATAGCATGCTCTCTACTATTAACTGGTCTTTCTTATCTCATCTTCCCCCAGATGAAACAGTTCTCCAATTTAATTCTGTATTTCTTAACATACTCAACTCACTCGCCCCTCCCCATGGCTATCCCAGGCCATATGAACTCTTATGCACAAAAGGAACAAACCTGAACACTCTGGACCAAGACCAAATCCCCCACCTACCTCCAAACCTACAAAGAACTTCATAACCCCTCCAAAAAACAAGTCAACCTTGACAAGAAAAAATATTACCTCAAACCACAAATAACTTTCCAAAACATCCCCAAAAAATTCTGGAACACTGTCAATCAAACCTTCCACCCAGGTAACCCCAGTACTCCCAATCCCTGTCCTGATCGCTCTCCCCTTGAAGCATAAACAACTCCTTTTCACTCAAACATGTACCTATTAACTACATTGAAAACCTCCTCCGTAAGCTCAAACATTGCTCTACTTCTGTGGACAACCTTCCTCCTTTCTTTCTTAGACTAGCAGCAAACTCCATAGCCCACCCCACCTCCATACTCATCAACTGCTCTTTATCTGAATCCACTGTCCCCTCACTGTGGAAAACGTTCTATACTATACCCATCCACAAAGAAGGTAACTCCTCTGACTTAGCTAACTACTGTCCCATTGCTATTATTCCCTCTACCAAAAATACTAGAACAATGTGTCCACAAACAAATCATGGACTATCTACTCCTTGAAAACCTACTCATCCCTACCTAACATGGATTTCTTTCTAATCACAGTACGTCTACTACTTGTTTTTCTTACTCCATCTCCCTTACAAGAAATAAAAAATTAGTCTCCTGCCTCTTCTTCAACCTCTCTAAAGCCTTTGACACTGTCTCTCACCCCATCTTCCTCTCCAAACTATCCGACCTTAACCTGTCTTCCTGAACCATCTCCTGGTTCTCCAGCTACCTTTCTAACCAGCAACAATCAGTAAAATGGCTCATCACTATATTTCCCTTCCTACCCATCCGGATGGGAGCCCCTCAAGGGTCTATCCTTAGCCCCCTGCTTTTCAACATCATCATAAACCTCCTCTTTACATACTGTCCTCATTCTTCTCTCATACAATATGCTGACAACTCTACACTCATCTCTACCGCCGAATCCATCTCTGATCTGCATGCCCGCACACAAAATTCCTTCAACTCCATTGAAAAATGGCTCACTAACAATCAACTTATTCTTAACCCCAAAAAGTCCAGACTTTAGCTATTCCTCTTGAAATCTCTCTCCTTCAACAAATCTACCTTCTTAATCACTTCATGTAATAACACCACTATCAGTGTTGAACCCCAAACAAAACTCCTAGGGGTCATCATCAATGACCAACTGAAGTTCGACCTCCATGACCACCATTATATAAAGCAAACCCACCAAAAACTAGGATTACTGTACCGAAATAAAAAGTACCATACTAAAAACTCTCAAATCTCACTAGCTTGTGTTTATCTTCTCCCCACTCTCCTCTGTGGCTCACAAACCCTAACTAACCTTCAGACCTCCTTACAAGCCAAACTGGAAAGCACCTACAACAAAGTTGCCCAGGTTGCGGCTAATCAGTCCCCTAATTCACATCACTGTCTCTCACTCTGTGCTTTAAACTGGTTGGAGTTCCCCCATTAACCTCAAATTTCTCAACTATCATTCATTCTGTCATCTATAAACCCACTGCCTGCCATAGCATCTCCTCTCTGGTCTCTCTCTCTATACTCCAGCTAGATCCTTCAAGAGCTCTAAGCAACAACACCTTGAAAATGTTAAGCCCAAAAAAAGCATTGTGCAAAACTTATCTAGTTACACTCTTGCCCAAAACTGTAACAAACTTCTCCTTGACATCAGAAAAATAACCACGACACATGAATTCATAAAAGCTCTTAAACAATACCTGCTTAACACCTCGACTTGTAATTGTAAATCCTAGTTAATCTCAAATATCACTGTCAGTACAGACCCACACATTACTGATATTGTATAATATTACTTGTCCTTTACACTGACCATCTATGTAACTTGTAAATGAAAAATTAATTATCAAGGTGCTGCATAGAAGATAACTTTCCTGTACAAAATACCTCTCCTAACAATTTCATTTGTTATAGTCTTTTTGTAGTGGTTTTACACCCTGTTTTTCTCCATGGTATTCTGTTTTGGTTTTTGTATGAAAACATCTATTTGCTGGTGTTTGCAGAAAAATGTTTTCATCCTGTAGAGAAATAATGCTGGTATTGTCTTTTAAGGAACCATCTTGTGCAAATGCTGACTTGATGAAAGCATATCCATTCAAACTTCCCTGCTTAACAGTGTCATATGATAGAAACACGTACAGGTTGTTTTCTTGTTGTCCATTCTTTAAGGAAGCAGTTTAGCTTTCTTACTGACAATGTGAAATGCATACATCCTGTTTTTTACATTTTTGCTTAGTCTGTAAGAGATTAGCTTTCTTGTTGACAGTGTGAAATGCACACATTCTTGCTGATTCTGTAGGAAAACATGTCAATTAAGCAAATTCCTTATTTTTCAAGGCACAGTCATTTAGTATGGATGCTAATCGCATATTGCTAAACTCTATTTTTACTTTTAAGCAAGCTTTATTTTATTCCTTATTTATGTTGCATATTTGTAGCAGAATTACTTTCAACCTTAATACCTTGTTGAGGATCCTCTAACAGTAAATAACCCTCTCTATTATCATTTGCTTCTCAGCTGTTAATGCTGACTCTCTGTCATGACACTTGTAAATAACCTACTCCTGTTTCAAGTAACTGCTCGATGACATAGCTTGTTCATAGTACCATGGTCACCACGTCTTCTCAATATACCCATTTTGAAAAGTGCACGTAGCCTTACTACTGCTTCAGGCAAGCTTGTACTGATTTTCTTATTATATTATATTCAGTTATATATGCATTTTTAGACTATTGCTTGTCTGTTTTTAGTTATTTGTGCAATTGGGGAGTTTTTCTTCCCAAGCCTCTGCTGAAAAAGGGCTTTTGCTCAGTCAGACATTCACGGTCAACAAATGTCAAATAAATAAATTTGTATAAAGCAAATTGGAATGTTTTACTATGATCATTTATATCAAGATCGAACATCTGTGTGTACAGTCAATAAAGTGGCCATAACTGAGTATGGACATTTGTAAATATAACTAAAGCAGTCTGCATGTTTTTTATGGTTTAAGTGATCTGAAATTATTATTTTTGGTTAGTACATTTTGTTTCAATTTTTTCTGGGAAAATGTTTAAGATTTCAAATTTAAAACACCCTCAAACAAAATTTGCTTTATTAGATGATATGTATAATGTCTGTAATGTTGTTTACTATTGCTGCAACTTTGTATCTCTATTTATCATGTACATGATGTGGAGCTTTTCTCCTCTGGGCATCCGCTGAAAAAGAACCTGCATCCAGTCGGAATTTCCCGGTAAACAAATGTAAATAAATAAATAAAAGTAAATAAATATCAAACAATATGGCAGGTAAGGATACATTTAAAACAATCAAGAAGTTGAATCCAAAAGAACATGTGCAGTTAGGCATGGTCCTAAAATGTTTGCAGGGAGATCCCATGATATGAAAAGGCCAAGGCCTGTAAGATTACTTAATCCACTGGATTGGGTGCAAGGTTTGAGGTTAGGGATGAGGTAAGTGTTTTGGGAATTAGAGTTAGGGCTGTTGAGGGCTGTGTAACACAGTTTAGAAAATCAGCCACTTGCCATGTTGAGATAGTGGTAGCAAGCAAGTTGGGCTCAAGACAGTAGCATGTGAATGCTTGTAGCAGACCATCTAAATGTTCAGTCTGTCATCTATGGGAGCATGTCTCATGAAGTATTCCACTTATTGCATGGCTCCATTTTTGAGATTTTACATAACAAAAATAAAATTATAGTTGTGTTACAACAGCACTGCACTTTGTAGTGCAGGTGTATGAGGCAGGGCTGGATCATGGTCAAATTGGGCCCTAGCCAGGGTAAAGGATCAGGCCCCCCTCCCCGAAGAGATTCCAGTGTTCCATTACTTTGGTGCCTCTCCCCAGTTATTATAAATATTGATGTTAAGTTGTCTATCTCGCCTTCATTCTTGCTGGTTGGGGTTCGGAGCCGATCCTTGGCTCCGACTCGGCCATCTTCAAAAGCTCGAGAGCTGCTTACTGGCTCGAGGCCCCCCCTATATCCCATGATGCCTGGCACTAGATACCCAGATCTCATTTGCCACTTCTGCTGCGAGGTAGTTCTACTGGCTCAGGTCGTATAAGCTTTATTATTATTGCATATTTCTTGTCAAAACTGTAATTGTTAGTGTAGAATTAGTCGTTAGTTTAGACTTTTGTATTGTAGCTAGTTTCTTCCTTTGATAAGCTGTTACCTTTCCCCAAGAAACTCGTTTAAGTTAGAGAGTTTCTCCTCCCCCCTTCTCTCCCTTTTCCTCAGAAAGGTTCTTTCCATTTAAGTTAGAGGTTAACCTTTCTCTCTATCTCCTTTCAAAAAAAAAAAAAAGAATTTCTACTATTAATCACTGTTAGTGTTTAGTGATAGCTTCTGTAGTTTTTGTTGTAGTGGTACTTGTAGTGGGTTGTGGTAACTGTAGTGTGTTAAGTTTTACTGTTTGGTTACTTTAACCTATCTGTGTGTGTTCTTGTCCTTGGTTTTCCCCCAGGATGTCCAGGGATCCAAAACCATCCGGATTCAAGTGTGACTCATGCTGTCAGAAGATGTCTCTGACAGATGGTCACACTTCTTGTGTTTATTGTCTGGGCGCTGTGCACCTTCAGGACTCTTGCTCGATCTGCCATGCTTTCAGTCCAAGAGTCCTGCAGGAGAGCAAAAATAAATTGATCCTGAGGGGTATGCTTAAACCCCAAGATTCACTGGCCAAGACTCAGCCGTGAAATCTTCCAGGCCACCTAAACCATCGGCTCCCAGTTCGGAGCCGTCGTTGGGTGAAGCCACACAATCCATCTCGGCTCCGGCTGGAACCAATGTCCCTCCCTCCCAGTCGGCTCTGACACGGTCTTCAGAGCCTGCTGAGAGTCAAAAGAGATCCAGGTCTCCTTCATTGGAGTCGATACGTTCGGCTCCGAAGTCGCCCCTGCTCCAATCGGAGCATAGTCATCGATCATCCCACTCGTCTCTGTCCTCTAGACTTTCAGACCATGACTTGGAAAGAGTGGTCAGTAGGCTGTTAAAATCGCAGGCCCTAGCCAAAATGGTGTCCAGCCCTCCTCATCAGGAGTCGGCTCCGTCCACAGCTGTAGATATTCCTCCTCCGACTCATCCTATGAGCTCGGAGCCGGAGTTCGCTGGAGTTCGAGTCGTGGAACCGTCAGCGCCGATACCCTCTCTTTTGGTTCCGTCGTCAGCTCCGATCTCTTCCATGGTACCTTCCCTGGAGGGATCTGGGCGCCGAGACTCCCTCGTCGGCTCCGAGGGGGCGAGTGGCATTGGACCCTTGTCCAACCCCGCTCTCCCTCTCGGTGCTTCGGCTCAGGTGAGCTCGGCTCCCACATCTGCCTCGGAGCCATCCCCCTCGGTGCGGGGAGGGCTTCTGGTTTCTTCGGAGCCTGAGCATTCTCTGCATCTGGGCAGGGACGCCTTCGAGGTGATGAGGAGTGTACTGACCCCTGAGTCAGTCCCACGATCGATCCCATCGGCTCCTCCCCCTAGGGTGCCTGCATCAGCCTCTGTCCCTCTTCCAGACCCCAAGCATGGGGATCCAGCACTCCAGGGCACCCCTTTGGGTGTATCCTCCTCTTCAGAGGCCTCCCCTGATCATTCAGAGGAGCCACCTCGCAAGAGGAAATGCAAGAGGAAGCATGTTGACTCCCCCGAGTCTGTCACATCGGATACCGACTTAGAGGTGTCGGAATGGTCCCCAAGATCCCCCTCTGAAGATGTCTCCTTCTCAGACATCCTTGAGATGCTTAGGCAGAGGGGAAACTGGACTACCTTAAGCCCTTCCGAGGATGAGTCGGTACTCCTGGACGCATTTGGATCCCGACCTTCCACCTCTTGGGTGTCTCCGCCTTTTGACCCACTGATGTCTGTGGTGTCTCGGAAGGGGTGGACGGCTCCAGACACAGTGGAACCGACCCCTAGAAGACCTGCCAAGTTCATTACTGCCCCACAGGACAAACAGTTCTTGACCAAGGGTGCCCCAGTTGATGCCATGGTGGTAGCAGCGGCCACAAAGAAGGAGTTGGCTGAAACTTTTTCATCTGTCCATCCCCCTAACAAGGAGTCCAGGATGATGGACAGATATGGGAAGCGGATGTTCTCTTCAGTGACCTTTTCCATGCGGTCCCTGAATTATCTGTGCCACTTTACCCGTCTTCAGAGGGATCTCCTGAAAGAGCTTGGAGATACCCTCCAAGATCCATCAGCCTCCCAGCTGGCGACTCTTAATTCAGTGGTAAACTCCTCCATGAGGCTCATTTCGTATGCAGCCGATGGTGCGAGTAGAGCCACAGGCACAGGCGTGGCCCTAAGTAGGCATGCTTGGATGTGGCTATGTAACTTTGCGGAACCTTTCAGAGCGTCTTTCACCAACACCCCTTTTGATGGTTCCTCTCTCTTCGGATCACAGGTGAAAGATACCCTTACCAGGTGTGAGCAGGAAGGCAAGAATCTCTCTGCCGTAGGAGTCCGTTTTTCCACTCCTTCCAGACCATATCCTAAGGGTCAGAAGAGTGGAAAGATGTGGTTCCAGAAATCCCAAGGAGCCTTGCTGGATACATGTGGTGAGTTTCCCTCCAGGGGCAGAGGAGGGAACAATAACAGACGCCGCCCTCGTGGCAGAGGGGGTCCGCAAAACCAGGGCAGCAGAGAATCTTTCTCTGACAAGCCCTTCCAGCATCCCTGAAGGGTTGCCCGGCTGCTCACCTCTGGAGGCAGTAGGGGGAAGATTATCGCTGTACCCAAGAGCCTGGCAAGACATAACACAAGACAAATGGGTACAGTCCGTCAAATCCGGAGGCTACAGAATTCCCTTCGTTCACACCCCCTTAAGGTCAAACAAGTCTCTTCCAGATGTTCCACCCAATCTAAGGGACCAAGCAGTGCAAGAAGTCTCAAAACTGCTAAGAAAAAGGGCCATCCAGCAAGTCCCAGCAGACCAACAAGGATCCGGAATTTATTCAAGGTTCTTTTTGGTACCAAAAAAGACAGGAGACTGGAGACCCATTTTGGATCTCAGCAGACTAAACAAGTCTGTACAAAGAACGAAGTTCCAGATGGTCACGCTTCAGTCCATTTTACCCTTTCTGGGTCAGGACAATTGGATGTGCTCCATAGATCTTCAGGATGCGTACTACTACATCAAAATGGACAGATGCTCCCGAAGATTCCTTCGCTTCCGGCTGGGAGCCAGCCATTATCAGTTCAGAGCTCTGCCCTTTGGTCTCACCACAGCCCCCAGTGTGTTTACCAAATGTATGGCAGTAGTTACCGCTCATCTGAGACGGCAAGGATTCCAGGTGTTTCCATATCTCGACGACTGGCTCCTCACTGCTACCACCAGACATCACCTTCTGCGAGCCAGAGACTGCACCATCGACACTTGCTCCAGGCTAGGTATCACAATAAATTTTGAAAAGTCTGCATTGTCGCCCTGTCAATCTATCATCTTTATAGGTGCAAATTTAAATACCAAAGACATGTTAGCGAGCCTCCCACCAGACAGGGTGTTAGTGATTCGTCAGCATGTCAAGGTTTTATTAGCATGCAAAAGGATTCAAGCCAGGTTTGTCCTTCAAACGCTAGGTCTCATGGCAGCAGCTATCGTACTTGTCCCTCTAGCTTGGTTTCACATGAGGATTCTCCAGTGGCTTCTTTTCACCCAGTGGTCCTTCCAGCAACTTCCCATGTCTTACATGATTATGATCACTCAGGCATGCAAGAAGCATCTTGCGTGGTGGATGGTCTCCACATCAGTGCTCCATGGCATACCATTTGTTCTCCCCTCTCCAGTGGCTACAGTGACCACAGACGCCTCCCTGATCAGGTGTGTGGGGGGGTATTATCAGGGCAGAACAGTCCAAGGCACCTGGCAACCTCACGAGTATCATCTGCACATAAATGTCTTGGAGATGAGGGCCGTGCTCTTAGCGTTGCAGGCTCTTCAGGACTCTCTTCCTATCGGGACCATTGCAGTTCAAACGGACAATATGTCAATAGTGTGGTACATCAACAAGCAGGGCGGAACCAGGTCCTACCCCCTATGTCGAGAAGCACTCAGACTCTGGCAGTGGGCGATCTCTTCCCAACAGTTTCTGATTGCAATGCACATCCTTGGGAGGTTCAACATCATAGCAGACAGACTGAGCAGAGCAATTCTCATGCCTCACGAGTGGTCTCTGAACCAGGTAGTTGCGGACCAAATCTTCCGCAAATGGGGCCAGCCTTGCTGCGACCTTTTTGCAGCTCCCTTCAACAGCAAGTGCAGCAATTTCTTCTCTCTCCTTCCATTTCCCGGGCATTCCCCCAGAGACGCTCTAGTCCACGATTGGCCCCAGGGACTTCTTTATGCATTCCCTCCTTTCCCCCTCATACCGAAGCTAATTTCAGAAGGCTACCGTTTTGGGTTGCAAAATGATTCTCCTTACTGGCCTCGACTAATATGGTTTCCGTTCCTGCATCGCTATCTTCTCGAACAGCCTTGGACTCTGGACCTAGTTCCAGACCTCCTGATTCATCAGTTGGGTGGGCTGCACCAATCCCTGCACTTTCTACAGCTCACAGCATGGTTGCTCCACTTCCAACCTCAGCCAGGCTCCCAGATATCTCCCCCTCTGTGCGCGAAATCCTTTTGTCATCACACAAGTCTATGACCAGAAAAACTTACACTAGTAAGTGGAAACGTTTTTCTTCCTGGGCAGAGGCAAAAAGTATAGACCCCTTTTCAGACCCCGTACACTCCATTTTGGAATTTCTTGCGGAGCTCTTCCATGCTGGGTCCACTTCCGCTACAATTAGAGTTCAGTTAGCGGCAATTTCAAATTTTCACATTGGCCTGTCGGAAAACAATATCTTGTCCCGTAAGCTGTGTAAAGCTTTTCTCAAAGGAACCACTCTGCTCAGACCCCCAGTGAGAGATCCTCCACCACCGTGGGATCTAAATTTGATTTTAGCTTCGCTAATTTTGCCCCCTTTCGAACCTGCAGCTTCTTGTTCACTGAAGTTCTTATCTTGGAAAACCCTTTTTCTGGTAGCTATTACTTCAGCCAGAAGAGTTTCGGAACTACAGGCTCTTTCTATCCGTCCCCCATACCTCGTGTTCCGCAATGACAGGGTTGCTCTTAGGACTAATCCTTCCTTCCTTCCTAAGGTCTCTTCAGAGAGTAACTTGAATCAGTCCATAGACCTTCCTGTGTTTTTCCCTCACCACTCCAACAGGGCGGAGTATAAGTTGCATCAGTTAGATGTTCACAGGCAACTACGCATTTATTTACATGGAACCAAAGACATTAGAAAATCAGATCAACTGTTCCTGTCTTATGCAGTAGGTAAACAAGGTCTTCCGGTCTCCAAGGTAACCTTATCCAGGTGGCTGTCTTCTATCATCACATTCATATACCAACTCAGGAATAAAGAATTACCAGTCAAACGAAAAGATCACTCCACCAGAGCTTTAGCCACTTCGGTGGCTTTTCAGGCTAGGTTGCCCATGGAATCTATTTGTGCTGCGGCTACATGGGCCAACCCACATACTTTCATTTCGCATTACAAGTTGGATTTGGTTTCCAGGAGCAGAGCTGATTTTGGTTCCACTGTTCTGAAGAGTCTTTTCCGATGAGCCACCCAGGATTTTAGGTGCTAGGGACACTGTCCCAACCAGCAAGAATGAAGGTGAGATAGACAACTTAACATAAAGAAGTTATGTACCTACCATAAAGTTCCATTTTAGTTGTCGTCTTCTCGCCTTCTTTCTTGCGTCCCACCCTCCATCCCCCTATCCTACTGGACCGAGAAGAGTTCCTTTTGATTTTGCACTGGCTGAGTCTTCTCTGGCTATTTCCTTCTGCTTAGTAGTCTCTCCAGTAGGATTTATGCATTCTAGGATAGGATTCCTTTATTATTATGTCTGCAGTTAGACTTACCAAACGAGATCTGGGTATCTAGCGCCAGGCATCATGGGATATGGGGGGGCCTCGAGCCAGTAAGCAGCTCTCGAGCTTTTCAAGATGGCCGAGTCAGAGCCGAGGATCGGCTCCGAACCCCAACCAGCAAGAAAGAAGGCGAGAAGAAGACAACTAACATGGAATGTTATGGTAGGTACATAACTTCTTTTTCAAACCTGTCAGAATGCATACTGTTTTCTTTTTTACTTCTACGGTTACAGATATTTGGATTTAATTTAAAACTTTTATTTCAAATTTTGTTGCACAAACACTGATAGCCATTTGCTAAAGAAAACAATATTGTCTAGCATGAGCAACAGTTAACTTCCCTGCCCTTGAAAGTCTTATTCATTGGCACAGCATTGAAACCCACTTTCAAAGAAAATTCAAGTGGCCAGTGGTGGGTTAAGTATACCTTTGGGCTGATTTCAAACCATGGTCCTCATGCGCACTTTTAGGACCATTCATAAATGCATGTGTTCCTTGATTCACCATCCTGATTGTATTAAATTATATTCCTTGTTTAATACAGTACCACTTGTTAGAGTGCATTTTAAATTTGTAGTTTTGAGCAATTTTTCCAGTAAGCAGTGAAACAAAACATGAACCACTCATGACAAAACTGCCCAGTTCAGAACATTTCAGCCATGTAAAACGCCACTCAAACTGCTGTCATTATAATCCACCACAGTAAGTCAATATGCACAATCTTTGCAGATGTTATTTGAATAATTCCATATTAAAGAGAATTGTAACTAATGATGAGGTTGCTGCTGGCAAACATATTTGCATTTCAGTGCTTCACGTACAAATTCAGTGCCTGTTGCCCTTCTAGAATAAATTGACACTGTTACATTAAAAAAAATTGGTCCGCTGGTGATTTGCAGTAGGGAATGGCTGGCAAACCAATAACAGGTTCGTAGTTACTAAGCACCTCATCCAAAGAAGTGGAGTGTACAGACTGATGTTACTTTTTCTGCTTTGTTCCTACTTCCTGACCACTTACAGTATTTTATTTCTTCTGATATTCTACAAGTTTTAGCAAACTAATAGTCAGATTTTGTCATCAGCATGGCTAGCAGCATTGGAGAGGATATGGAATCTCAATTTACAAAGACAAAACTTTCTTCAGAATTAATTAGCACCAGATAAAAAAATAAACCTAAAAGGCATAAAATGTCAGCAAAAGAGAGTTTACCAATTTCATAGTATACTTCTGATATCAATCTTCCTCTCACTGAATTAAAAGAAGCACTACTGCCATTGCATTTAGCTGTAAGAAAATGTCTGCACAACACTAGTATTAGTACTGCTTTGGCTGAATTAGTTTTTAGGCTTGTGGAATCTGAGAGTATTTAGCATGTAAGGACAGTAGTTCTAATCCTACATCCAAAACTGACATAAGAGGCAAGGAGCAAACTTAATAAGATGCATGAAAAATATTACTGTAACAACCTTCTAGATGTTACTTGGACATTCTTCTCCAACCTATTGAGTTATCAAAGGTGTAAGAGAAATATTCTTAATAGAAATAGCATGCAGAGCTCTTTGCACATTTAAGGAATGGCACACAAAGTACTTCACACAGAGTCTGCCTCTAATTCTTCACACTAATTTAAATCAAATTTTTAAACGATTAGTGTACAGCAAAAAAATCCTTAAAATGTCAAGAATAATCCAGATTTTACTTTGCAAATGTGTCGACATTCTTCGGAGACTAGTTTATGGAATATATGACAAGAAAATAGCTTCCTCCTTTATGCGAATCCCAAATTAAAAAGAGCTTTTGTTTTCAGTTTCTTCCTGCGAAACTGTTTTTTCCTTGAACACTTGTAAATAAAATAAATAATTTGTCTGATTAGTTAATAAAAAACTTTTAGGTGTTTTATCTTTCTAGGTTGTTTGCTGGAAGTAGTTTTGATGCTGCTTATCATGCTATGAGTCAAGTTATTAGAATTCCCAGAAGATACTAAAAACAACCACAAAGCCTTCTATAGTTATATCAAAAATCTCCACGGCAACACCCAGGGTTACTGAGTTACTGCACAGTGGTACCTCCTATACTGCGCCAACAGATATTGCCAAGATACTGGCCAACAGATTCGTGCTAACTTTACCCCTCTCTCCCACCCTAAAGGACCAATCACAGTACTGGAGGAATGCCAGGCACCCAGCATTACTGCAGCACAGGTTAAAGCTGCATTGTCCAAGGCCAAGTATACAGCTTCCATGGGAACTGACAGTATCCCTGGATGTGTTCTAACTGCAAAGTGAACTGGAACCACATCTTTGTGCCCTGTTCAGTCATAGCCTCATGTCAGGCTTTGTCCCTACCGAATGGCGCACTGCTACAGTCATCCCTCTTCATAAAGGGGGCAACTACAGACCCTGGGAATTATCACCCCATTAGCCTGACTAGTCTGATATGTAAGGCTATGGAGCACATCATCATGGACTTAATTAACAAAGATATAGGGAATCTCCAAACTCTAGATTCCACGCAATTTGGTTTTATGAAAAGTAGATCATGCCTGCTCAACCTGGTTGACTTCTTTGAGTCAATCACCAGAGCTGTGGATGAGGGCAAGTCAGTTCATACAGTCTTACCTCGATCTGGCCAAGGCCTTTGATACCATTCCCCACACAGGAATTATTGATAAACTCGCCAAACTAGGCATCAATCCCTATATCACTAGTTGGGTCAAAAATTGGGTCACAGATAGAACCCACAGTGTGAAGGTAGCGGACTCCAAGTCAGACTGCTGACCAGTCACGAGTGGAGTCCCACAGGGATCAGTCCTGGGTCCACTCCTGTTTGGCATCTACGTCTTAGAAGCCCAGGCCAACACAGATGGACTCTGGCTGACCAAGTTCGCAGACGACTGCAAGCTGAAGCCATTATTAACTCCCCTAGTGATGTAGACATCCTACAGAAAGGCCTCACTGAGAGCAATGACTGTGTCAAAACCTTGGCCATAAGCTTAATGCCAAAAAAATGCATCGTCATTCCCTCTGGGAAAAACTCAGTTCCCACTAATTATCACATTGATGGGAGCCCACTGAACAATGAAGGCGTTATAAGAGATCTGGAGACACAGGTTGACAGCAACCTGTCCTTCGACCACCACAGTGCCACTGTGGTCAGAAAGTCCTTCTGTGTGGCACATCTCATTAGCAAGGGTTTAGCATCCAGGAAGAAAAGGTTATCATCTCTCTACTCTTGCCTCATTAGGCCAGCCATTGAGTGTAATGCCCCATTTGGCATGTACCTCACTAGACACATGCAACAGCTGGAAAGGCCACAAAAGTACCTTACGAAGAGGATCCTAGGCCTTAAACACGTCATACACAGACAGACTCAAAAAACTGCAGCTATTCTCTGTCTCATATCGTCTACTAATAGGTGATCTCTGCTTGACTTACAAAGCCATGTCTGACCAAGCTCTGTTATAAATGCTACATCTAAAGAAATCCCAATCCCTCCACACCATATGCTCCAGAGACCTCAACCTCATTACCACAATCAACAGAACAAGGGCCTTTTTAAGCCTAGCCATGCATCCCAAATTTCTGAAAAGTTCTGATACCCTTGATAAGTGTATAGGTGCCAAACCAGGGATGAATTTCTGGACTCCCATACAATTGTCGAAGTTGCACTTGAATTGGGTTAGGGAGGAGCTCTGCTTCACATGGATGGGAGCCTGTTCCATAGATGTGGTAATCTCTGAGATACATACCTATCTCTCCAGCAGGACCTATTTATATCAGAGGCAAGGTTTAAGTCCTTAGAACAGGTAATTCTGATGCTATTTGTTTTGTAGATATGCAGGAGGTCCCTCAGAGTGGGGTCTGACAATCTCCCCTCAAAAGCCCGTAGGAGACAGACTACAGGGATAGGACTTTGAGGCAGTCTGCACAGGACATTTTACTTATGCCCTGTATTCTTTTAGTGAGGAACTTCTGTGGCCGTTCCTATTGTTGGATGTGCCTGGTTAGGTACATACCAAAGGGGGCTGAATACAGTGGAGCAATGACTTCTTTGGACTTAGACGCACCCTGCCCCCACCCACCATTAAGGAAACCACGGTAAAAAATTTCTCCAAAGCCAACTTCATGCTTCTTAAGACAGAAGTGGCGAACTTCATGACACCCATGCAGGTGGACAATACAGTTACGACTGCTGAATCCTACACAAATGCACTCTATAAGCACTTACACGAGTGCCTGGATCGTGCTATCCCAAACAGAACAAAGACGCTATCCTCCAGAAAAAGGAAGCCAATGTGGTGGTCCTCTGCCATAAACAAACTCTACAACAGAAGGAAGAAACTGTTGCAAAAGAGAGTAAAATCCCATGAGTGGAGGAACTCCCTTTTCAGCCTCGGTAAGAAGCTGAGATTCCTTATAAGATCTTCCAAAACTAGCTACGAAAACAAAATCGCCACTGATTTTAAGGGCAACCACAAAGCATTCTATAGCTATGTCAAGAACCTCAATGGCAACACCCAGATCTGCTCTAAGTTACAGCACAATGGCACGAAAGTTACAGAACCAACTGATATTGCCAACATCCTGGCAGATAGGTTCAGTGCTAACTTTACCCCACTCTCACCCCTAAAGGGCCCATATCTATACAGGAAGAATGCAGAGTCCCTGTAATCACATCTATGCAGGTAAAAGCTGCACTCTCTAAAACGAAAAACACAGCATACATGGGACCGGACAACATCCCAGGCTGTGTTTTACATGAACTTCAGAACAAACTGGCTCCCCACCTAAGCACCATGTTCAGTCATAGTCTCACGTCAGGCTTTGTGCCCACTGAATGGTGCACAGCAACAGTTATCCCACTCCACAAAGGGGGAGCCACCACTGATCCTGGAAACTGTCACCCTATTAGCCTGACGAGACTGGTCTGCAAGGTCATGGAACGTATCGTCATGGAACGCATGACAGTGGTAACCTCCAAACTCTGGACCCCACCCAGTTCGGGTTTGTGAAAGGCATATCATGCCTTCTGAACCTGATCAACTTTCTTGAGGCAGTCACCAAAGCCGTAGACAAGGGTAAGGTGATTCACACAGCCTATCTTGACCTCGCCAAGGCTTTCAATACCATCCCCCATTCTGGAATTGTAGCTAAACTCACTAAACTAGGTATATAAATCCCTGCGTCACAAGATGGCTTGCCAGTTGACTCACTGACAGAACCCACACTGTAAAGGTTGCAGACTCCAAGTCTGATTTCAAACCAGTGACAAGTGGAGTGCCACAGGGTTCAGTCCTGAGACCTCTCCTGTTTGGTATCTACTTCCCTGAAGTACAGGCTAACACAGAAGGCCTCTAGCTACCGAAGTTCGCAGATGACTGCAAGCTCGGAGCCATAGTTGAATCCCCATATTATGTGGACATCCTACAGAAAGGCCTCACTGAGACAGATGCCTGGTGTCAGAGGCATGGCCTCAAGCTCAATGCCAAAAAGTGCATTATTATCCCCTTTGGTAAAAACTCTGTACCCATGAACTACCACATAAACAGCAGCCTACTTAACGCTGAATGTGTGATAAGAGACCTTGGGACCCAGGTGGACAGTAGTCTCTCCTTTGATAATCACATCGCCACAGTAGTCAGGAAATCCTTCTATGTGGCACACCTCATCACAAAAGGGTTCTCATCCAGGAAAAAAGAGGTCATTGTTCCCCTCTACTCGACACTCATTAGACCCATTATAGAGTACAATGACCCTTTAGGAATGTACCTCACAAGACATCTGCAGCAGCTGGAAAGGCCACAGAAGTACCCCACAAAGAGGATTACTGGCCTCAAACATGCCCTACACTGACCGTCTCAAAAAACTCCAGCTCTACTCTGTAGCATATCGCTTACTCTGAGGAGATCTCTGCCTAACATATAAAGCTATGTTAAACCCAGAACTGTTGGACATTCTACACCTAAAGAAATCCCAATCCCTCTGAGCTACATGCTCTAGGGACCTAAACCTTGTCACCACAATAAATAGGACATGATGGAGGGATAGATTCCTGTCCCAGAGACTTCCTATACTCTGGAACAAGCTACCCATCTATGTCAAGCAAAGTTCCTCTTTAGCACTATTCAAGAAAAATCTTGATGAGTGGATGAGAAATAGGAAATACACCCTGGGGATCACTTCTGTTGCTCTGCTCGACAGGGGCACAGGAAATTAGCTTTCTTGGGTGGCATAAGCCGGGGAACCTTGTTGGCTAGGTTTACTTAGGCCCTTAGGCTGATAGCCTAGTACCTACCTATGAACCTATACCTTTGTTTATAAGTTTATAAGTTGCGCAAAATAGAATGATTTCCTCACCACTGTAGACACATGATGGTCAAAGGCTAGATAACTATCTAAGTATGTCCCTAAGTCCCTGACTACTGGGTCAAATCTAAGGGGTGTGTTGTCAATATGTTAGTTACCAGGGATGGATGACTTCCCAAAGGAAACTATTATGCATTTCTTGGCATTTAGCTTTACTCCATGACTCTGACACCAGTTGTTTGTCTGTCAGCCCCTCATGAAGAACATTTGTGTCAGTGTGAGATTCAATGACATCTCCTAATTTTCAATCATTTGCAAATTTAGTCAGCCAGAGACCACTGACATTGGCCTTGACTTCTGAGAAGTAAATGCCAAAAGGACCAGTCCAAGGACTGATCTCTGAGGGGCTCCACTTGTGACTGGCCTCTTTGTAGAGGTGGACTCCCCAATTCTAACTTCCTGGCTCCTGTCTATGAGCTATTTGGCTATCCACTGGGTGGCATACGGGTTTTACCTAACCTCCTGAGCTTGTCAACAATTCTTAGTAAGTTGTATAGTGCTTGGCTTGCAGTGCAGTAAAACAGATGTAAAACTAATAAACTGTTGCCTACCAGTGGATTGATTCATCACTTTTAGACAGAAAACTGCAGATCTGTGAATTACATAGTCTGGATTTGTCCAGAATACCAGTTTCAGAAGAAAGAAAAACAAAGAAATAAAGAAAAACCATAAGAGATTAAAATGTTTACCAGCTTTGAAAGTAGCACTGTTTAACAGACAGCAGCATACCCCACAATTTCTTTGATTATGAATTCTGGACAAATCCAAAAATAATGGGAAGACAAATGAGAAAATCAGAGACAGTTTTAAAATATGCCTCTAATTCACTTAAAAGGTTAACAGAATAATGGGTTTTGCATCAACAGGTATTTTTTCAATGTTCTTATTATGTACATAGTTTTCATAGGATCATAGGAAGTTACTAGGCTATTGACCCTCAGGCCCTTACAAGCCTAGCCAAGAGTTTAGCCCATGTTCCGACAAATCAGCACCTAAAGCCCTTGTCCAGCAGGGACACAGGTGGAATCTCAGGGGTGTATTTTCTGTTCCCCATCCAGTTATCCAGGTTGCGCTTAAAAAGGGTTAATGAGGTACTCTGTTTGATGCGGAGTAGGAGTCTATTCCACAGAAGGGGGAGTTTCTGGGACACAAATCAGTCCCACCAGCAAGTCCTATTGATGTCACAGACCAGGTTGAGGTCACGCATGCAGGTTACACAAGTGGAGCTTGACTTGCGGATATGCAGCAGTTCCATCAAGATGGAGTCTGAGATTGCTTTGTATGCCAGACAGATGTCTCCTCTGAGGAGTCTGTAGGAGACTGAGTAGAGAGAGACAGGGCCTTTAGCCTATCTGGGTAGATGTTTGAGACCGTGGAGTTTCCTGGCGAGGAACCTCTGTGGTCTTTCCAGCTGTTGCATGTGCTTTGTGAGGTACATGCCTAAAGCGGCATTGTACTCAATAATGGGTCTTATAAGGGAAGAATACAGGGATGTTATGACCACCTTGTCCCTGGATGAGATACCCTTACTAATGAGGTGAGCCATGTAGAAAGCTTTCCATACAATGGAGGCAGTATGGTGGTCAAAAGTCAGTTTGCTATCAACCTGGGTACTCAAGTTCCTCACAACTGATTGCATGCTTAGGACCTTGTTATTAATGTGATAATTTGTGGTAACGTCACTCTCCCAAAAGGGGATGATGATGTATTTTTTGGCATTCAGTTTGAGGCCACGTCTCTGGCACCAGTCATTTGTTTGGGTGAGACCCTCTTGGAGGATGTCCACATCACTAGGGGAATTAATGACAGCACTCAGCTTGCAGTCATCTGCAGACTTGGTCAGCCATAGCCACTGGTTTTGACCTGCACCTCAGAAAAGTATATCCCAAACAACAAAGGCCCCAAGACCCATCCTTGGGGTACACTCCTCATTACAGGTCTACTGCTTGAGGTGGCTTCCCCTATTTTGACTAGGTGGGTTCTATCAGTGAGCCAGTTTGCTACCCATCTGGTAACATACAGATTGATGTCTAGTTGAGAGAGTTTTATCTATTATACCCGAGTGTGGAATAGTATTGAAAGCTTTGGCCAGGTCAAGGTAGGCAGTGTGCACAGTCTTCCCCTCATCCATGGCTTTGGTGACTGTCTCAAAGAAGTCAGCTAGATTTAACAGGCCTGGCCTCCCCTTGATGAAACCAAACTGTGTGAGATCAAGTGTTTGGAGGTTGCCAATGTCCTTGTTAATGAGTTCCATGATAATCCACTCCATGACCTTGCTGATCAGGCTAGTTAGGCTTATGGGGCTATAATTTCCTGGATCAGTGGGTGCTCCACCTTTGTGCAAAGGGATGACAGTGACTGTCCTCCACTCAGCTGGGATGAAGCCGGTACTTAGGCTTTGATTGAATAGGGTGCTTAATGACGCTGCACGTTCCTGGTTGATTTCATTTAGGATGCAGCCTGGGATGTTATTGGGTCCTATGGAGGCTGTATTTTTTGCCTGTGAGAAGGCAATGATGACTTGCTTCCTGGAGATAAGGGGAGGGGGGCAGGTGCTGTGGATGTCCTGATTTACTGATGGAGGGGAAAGAGGGATGAAGTCTTTACTGACCCTGTCTGCCAGCAAGTTGGCTATATCTACAGCGTTTGTGCATGTGGTGTCCTTGACTACCAGTAATGAGCAAATCTGGATGTTTCCCTTGAGACTGCGGACATATGTGAAGAAAGTCTTGTGATTATCTTTAGTAGATGTGGCCAGTTTGAGCTCAAAGTTTGCTTTGGAGGTTTTCACTAGTGCTCTTATTTGCTTGTTCAGGCTACAGAGGGATTGCTTCCAATTAGACACATGCTCCTTCTTAGTTCTGGACAGCATTTTTTTTCCTTTTATTATAGATTTTATTTATTGCAGATGTCCACCAGACAGGTTTGCTCTTCCTTGAGGAGGAGGATTTTGTCCTGTTGGGTATTCCTGATTTCCATGTAGCTATATGAATGCTCTTATAATACTTTGGTGTAGGTTTGGACATATGTGCCAGTTCCTATGGAGGGGGGGGGGGCTGAGAAGCTGTTTATACCGTCCCTCAGGAGGTTGTAATCAGCTTTGGAGACTTTTTTTGTTTGACCCTAGCTGGGGGGGAGTCAGGGGAAATGGTGACTTCGAAAGTGACCGCTTTGTGGATGGATCTTAACCAGGGAGGATGACACTGTAGAGATGCTGCAGTGGTTACTCATGTTGGTTAATATCAAGTCCAATATATTTTTAACCTCTTGTGTGGGTGTTGACCAGCACATTTGCATTGACGAAATCAAGGAATCTCTGGGCATTTGTGTTTTGGCATGAGTAGGTCTTCCAGTCTGTGGTTGGATAGTTAATGTCGCCCAGGATCAGAGTAAAGAGTTGAATCTTGATAGATTCTAAGAGGTCCAGATAGGTGGAGTGGGCATCTTGAGTCAAAGTTGTAGGTCTGTAGCTATCTGTGATTTCAGTAGTTGTCCTGTTAGTGGTTAACTGCACCTGGAGTGTCTCCTGTGCATCATACTGTTTGACCAGCCTGGAGGTGTGTATGTCTTTAATATATATTGCAACTGAACCTCCTTTTGCTTTGCTTTGCTGCCTATGGTTTGGGGTCTGAAAGTATGATAGGATGAGTAACTTGGTATGGCTGGGGTGCTGTCCGCAGGTTTGAGCCAGGTTTCTTTGACTGCACAAATGTGAGCATCTTCCAGGGTTAAGAATGCTTGCAATGAGTGCAGTTTCATGTTTAGACTCCTAACATTTAGCAGCATGACCTTTAATTTGCATTTTGATGAAATTTTCATTTGGTAGTTTTGACCTCATGGCATTGCCTAAAAAAGGTACTGTGGGGGAGGCAAGAGCCTTTTCCAGGAGCCCGAAGCCCAAGGGAGACCGATGCCAGCCATCTCGGGCAAAGCATTGTGGTTTGTCAAGTTTTATTTGTTGTTATTAAGTTAATAGGTTTTAGGGGGATATTGTGTGTGTGTGTGTGTGTGTGTGTGTGTGTGTGTGTGTGTGTGTGTGTGTGTGTGTGTGTGTGTCTGTGTCTGTGTGTGTGTGTGTGTGTGTGTGTGTGTGTGTGTGTGTGTGTGTGTGTGCGTGTGTGTGTATGTGTATATTTTTGCTTTGAGGGTTTTCAGTAAAACAAAAAAATTCTGCAAGATGTGACATAGGCTAAAATGGAGATGATGAGAAACAATGGTATAAAAGATTAACCTGCCAAATGGTGCATGCATGTAACTCAAAAGCTGGAACCAGACATTTATCAAAAAAGCTGTTATATATAAGTGGTGGGAAAAACAATCCCTCAAGGATATTATTATTATTATTTCTGTAATGTCTTTAAACATTCATGGTCTCACAGGTAAGTACAAAAAAGAAAGAGTAGTGAACTATATTAAAAATATAGAGTGCAAATAGATATGCTCCAGGAGAAACCCTTGGAAAAAACTGAACATGTGAGTTTGATAAAGAAAGGTTTTCAGGATGGTTATTCAGCAGAATGCTTGGGGCAAAGGAAGAGAGGAGTACTTACATTAATTGCAAGAGAGGCTCCAGTAATAACAGAAGAAAATATAAAAGGTAATAATGGCAAATTAGTAGTACTAAGGGGCTACTGGCAAAGGAGAAGGATTACACTGGCATGTATTTACATTCCACCATATAATGGAGCTTAAGAAATTTCTGCGAGAAATAATCAGCTTTCAGCAAGGAATATTACTTATAGGTGGGAACTAGAATTTGATTTGCAACAGGGAAGATGTGTCTAGGGGGTCCAGAAGTGGAAAATATAACAAAGGAGGGTAGATTTAAAAAAAATAAATTATGAAAATATTTGGCATGGAAGGTGTGAATTCAGTACTAGGAGTTCAGAGTGAGTTTACATATTATTCCCCAAAATGCAAAAACTGGGCTAGGCTAGACAGAATTTACATTTCACAGGAACATGTGTATTTAATTAAAGGTCTTCATAAGCACCCAACAGCTATTTCAGATCATGCACCAATAATAACTAAAATAAAAAAAAACAGGACATTGAAATAAAAATTACACTGACGGTTTCCCAACTATTTGTTAAAAAGAAACAAATTTAAGGAATGGGTGGTGGAAATTATTCAGAAGATATTAGAGAAGATTAAAGAGACCAGTTGACCATAATGGTTAAGATCTTTGCCTCCCATGCACAAGGTACATGGTTCAAAACTGACCTCCCACCAATGCCTGTTTGGAGTTTGCACATTCTCCCTGTGTGTCTCTGTGGGGTTTCTCCCATGTCTGAAAATCATGCTTCAGTGAGTAAACCTTGTCATCACAATAAACAAAACATGCTGGAGGGATAAGTTCCTGACCCAGAGACCCCCCAGACTCTGGAACAGACTACCTATACATGTCAAGCAGAGCACCACTTTGGCCCTCTTCAAAAGGAACTTTGACGATTGGATGGGAGAAAGGAAATTCATCCCAGGGATCACTTCAGTCGCCCTGCTAGACAGGGGTCCAGGGAAGTAAATAGTGTGGAAAGAAATAGCCAGGGAATTGTTATGGCTAGGCTTATATAGGCCCTAGGGCCGATAGCCTAGTACCAACCTGTGAACCTATGAAATGGGTATGCCTTCTTAAATGTTCTCTCTGTATTAGACAGGATGAGCTAATGGGACTACACTAGCATAGAGCTGAACAGATGGGAATGGCAGGAGTGCATTCAAGTCACCCATTATCAACACCAATTCATTTTGTCCTGCTTTATCTAGTAGGTCCTGCAACTGCTGTCTGAATGCACTCTTCACAACCCTGCTGTGGGGCATAGCCTGAGATTATGAATACTGTCCTATCATTACACTGGAATCTGATTGCCACAAGTCTGTCATAAATTCTGATGATATCCCTCATTGCCTACTGAAGCCTCTCTTTCACCACAATTCCTACACCATTTCTAGCCTGTCCCCCTCCTGAGTAGCAGAGTCTGGATCCTGAGTAGTATAGTCTGGATCACCAAGTTCTGCACTGCCCTTCCATCTCATCTCTTGGATACATAGGATCTCCAGCCTCCTCCATATCATCATATCATCCACTTCCAAGCTGCGTCTTGTCAGTGAACCTACATTAAACATAGCAATTCTCAGTTCATGTGTGGTAGGTTGGTTGGTTTTATGTCCAGCTTTCGCTCAACAGAGCTATGGCCATTATGGCAGGCACATACTGGCCAATAGAGGCACATATACCCCTCCCACCTTTAGCAAGGGTCCCTGGCATAGGTCACAGTAGGTCAGGTCCTTAACACACTTATCACTGGTAACTACCCATGCCCATTTTGGTGACATTGGTCAACATGACTGAATCATCTAGAGCCATCTTTTACACCAAGTGGCTAGCTCTGCCAAGGCGTGCAGTCTGTGATCCATGTTCTCCTATCTTGAGGATACTGCGCACTACAGTAGATGCATGTTAGGCCCTGAACTTGTCTGATTGAAGACTGCTGGAACAGGGCTCAGTTCTGAGGTTTTTTACTTGTTAATTGGATAATTTGTTTAAATCAGTTTGCTTGTTTTCTATTGTTATATATAAAAAAATTGTACTTTATCTGCTTTTACTGTATTTGTGTTTCTTCCTACTATATTACCTTATTTTACTTTTGCCTCTTCCTAAAAGTACTCAGTTGTGTTTATTCTGGTGTATTTATTACTGCTTGGTAGTAGCCTGATTAAATTGTAACTGTTATTCTAAGCCTTTTGGTTAAAGCACTTGGGCTTCAGACCAGTTGTTTTACATTAAGAAAGTTTGTGGTCTGCACTGTTGTGGCAGGACAGGTAGCTTACATCCTTCTAAGTTGGGAATTACTGATTGAAGGCTCAGTGTCTGTTATTCTAAAAGTGTATTAGTTCTGGTTTAAGCACTTGGGCTCCAGGCTAGTTATTTTACATTAAGAAGGTTTGTGGTTTGCACTCTTGTGGGAGGAGAGGCTAGATTCTGCCCTTCTGAGCTGGGAATTTCTGGTTAAAGGCTTACTGTGCCTGCTTATTTGAACTGTTTTTCTGATACTGGTGCATCTTGTCTGCTATAGCATAGACTAGATTCAGGCCTGCTGAATCTAGCTTTGTTTGTATAACTTGAGCAATAATCCAGGCCATCTTTTTGGAGAAGGTTCCCCTGCACCCTAGTGGCAGGAGTGTGCAGTTAGAACTTGTCTGATTGAAGACTGCTGGAACAGGGCTCAGGTTTGAGTTTTTTTACTGGTTAACTGGGTAATTTGTTTAAATCAGTTTGCTCGTTTTCTGTTATAAAAAAATTCCACTTTATTCATCTGCTTTTACTGTAATTGTTTCTTCCCACTTTATTACCACATTTTGCTTGTGCTTCTTCTTAAAAGTACTCAGTTGTATTATTCTGCTGCAGTTATTACTGCTTGATAGTAGCCTGATTAAATTGTAACTGTTAATGTGATAGTGTTCAATCTCGCCGTTTGTTCTTACACATGGGTTCGGAGCCGATCCTCGGCTCCGTGTCGGCCGCTTGCAAGCTCTGCATCGAGAAGAAGCTCGAGACAATCTAATACCCACAATCCCCCTCTACCTTTACCCCAGATCTAGTTTGCCGCTGCTGCGTTCGCATCGCTGGGAGCTAGCTCGAGCATCTTAAGTTAAGATATAACTTATTTTGTTATATTTTATTGAATAATTTGTTCTCTTTGATAACAGAAAAGGATTAGTTGATATACTGAGTGTATGTGTGTTTGAGTAGGTTAAATTCTCGGTACCGTTAATTTTATTAATCGGTTAGAGTTTTTCGGGGCCTACCAACCCTTCTTAAATTTGAACCGGACTTGACATTTAAATCGGACTTGACACTTTTTCACCGGATTTGACTACTATACTGGACTTGACTCTTACTTGTAAAATGTCTGATAAAGTAAAATCAGGTTTTAAGCGTTGTCAGTGTGGCCAAAAAATGTCAGTGACTGACAACCATAGTTCCTGCGTCTACTGCCTTGGCCCTCTCCACTTACAAGAGGACTGTTCTATCTGTCACTCTTTTAGTGGGAGGGTCATGACAGATAGGCGCAGGAAACTCATGGACAGAGGTTTATTAAAACCTTCTTTTCAGGAGGCTCTGGATGCTTCTGACCAGGCATCGAAATCCTCAAAGGAATCGAAGACGTCGGAGCCCAAGTCATCGGCTCCGAGCTCTTCGGGTAAAGTCAGATCACCGGTTCCACAGACTTCGGGGCCGAGTGTTCAACTGGTGTCGGTTCCTGAGCCTCGAGTCTTGGAACCGGTGATGGAGCTTCCTCCTTCGACTTTATTGAGGTCGGCTCCGTCTTCGGTTCCTTCGACCCGTTCTTCCAAACTCTCCGATGTCGATGTGGATCGTGTGGTGCAGAAGTTATTGGAGCATTCGGCCCTGTCCAAACTTATTTCAGTTTCCACCCAGTTGGTGTCGAAACTTGAAGGCCTCCCAGTGTCTCCATCCATTCCTCCTCCGAGACCTGTTCAGTCTTTGGAGCCGGAAGAGGTTGATCTTCTGATTGTGGAGCCCTCGGGTCCAGAACCGTCCTTTTCTCGGTCTGTTCCTCTCGGAGCCGACGATCTGTCCTTGGTTCCGGGGCCGAGAGTCGAACCGACGTTTCGGTTCCGACTCTTCCCCTCGGGGCCTCGGCGCGGATCGATTCGGCTCCGTCCTCGGGGTCGATGCCTTCGGTGCCTGTTTCGGGGATTCTTCCCATTTCTTCGGAACCGGGAGATTCTTCGATGCGGGACCCGGGGCGTTCGACCTAATGAGGAAGGTGTTGTCTACCCAGACAACCACATCAGTGGAAGCAACCTCTCCTCCCCATAAAGGGCCGTTATCCTCCTCTGCACCCACGGCCACATCCAAGCGCCGAGCACCAGTGTCTCAGCCACCCCTGGAGGGTGCACCCTCTTCCTCGGAGGCTTCTTCGGATGCTCCCCACGAAGAAGTCCCTAGGAAAAGATTGTGTAAGAGGAGACACTTGGATTCTCCACAAGAATCCTTGACATCCGATACTGACTTAGATGAGTCAGAAGGGTCCCTAAGTCACCTTCAGAAGATGTCTCTTTTCGGACATATTGGAGATCCTGAAACAGAGAGGTGACTGGCAGTCCCTTCCCCTTCTGAGGATGAGTCAGTTTTGCTGAAGGCATTTGGTGCTCGCCCTTCTTCCTCCTGGGTCACTCCGCCTTGACGAATTAATGGAACTAATTGCTCAAGGGCGTGGAGGCTCCTGACACAGTGGAACCAGTCCCAAGGAAACCCAATAAATACATCACTGCACCTCAGGACAAGACCTACTTAACAAAGGGAGTTCCAGTGGACGCTATGGTGGTGGCAGCGCCACGAAAAGGAGATGTCGGAATCTTCCTCATCTGTCCATCCCCTAATAAAGATTCTAGGACTATGGACAGGTACGGAAGCGCATTTTAGTTCAGCGGCTTTTTCCATGCGATCCCTGAACTATTTGACCCATTTTACACGTCTACAGAGGGATCTAGTCAAAGAGTTGGGAGATACCCTCCAGGGTACTACAGATGCTGCTGTCTCAGAGAAAGTGACAGCGCAACTTAATACCCTTACATCCATTGTGAACTCGTCCATGAGGCTGATTTCCTACGCAGCCGAAGGTTCGAGTAGGGCAGCAGCTTCAGCGATTGCTCTTCGCAGACAATCCTGGATGCGCTTATGTTCATTTGCGGAAGCCTTCAAGTCTTCCTTTACTAACGCCCCATTTGATGGTGCCACTCTCTTTGGCCCAAAAGTAAAGGAGACCCTTACCCAGTGTGAACAGGAGGGAAAGACTCTGTCTGCTGTCGGAGTCCGTTTTTCCACCCCAACCAGACCGTACCCCAAAGGGCAACGTGGTGGAAAAATGTGGTTTCGAAAACCCCAAGGATCTTTCCCAGGCACACAGGGTGATGCCCCTTTTAGAGGCAGAGGAGGGGGCAGAGGTGGAAGACGTCGCCCTGGCGGCAGAGGGGGTCCGCAGCACCAAGGTGACAGGGATACACTCCCTGGTAAACCTTTCCAGCACTCCTGAGAGGAGGCCCGACTGTCCTGCTCTGGAGGCAGTCGGGGGTCGCTTAGCTTTATACCCTCAGGCCTGGCAAAATATAACTACAGACAAGTGGGTAAAAAGCGTGGTTACCAGAGGTTACAGCATACCCTTTCTATCCCATCCCATTCCAAAGAAAAGACTCCCAGATGTACCGCCCCATCTGCGAGAGCCGGCAGCTATAGAAATTTCAAAGCTGCTAGAAAAAAGAGTCATCCAACCGGTCCCAGCGGACCAGCAAGGATTCGGGACTTACTCAAGGTTCTTTTAGTTCCAAAGAAAACAGGGGACTGGAGGCCCATCCTGGACCTAAGCAACCTCAATACCTTCGTCAAGAAAGAAAAGTTCCGAATGGTCACGCTTCAATCGATCCTTCCATTCTTACAGAAGGACGACTGGATGTGCTCAATAGATCTGGAGGATGCATACTACCACATCAAAATGGCCAGGGCATCCAGAGATCATTTGCGATTCCGGCTGGGGGCCAGTCATTTTCAATTTCGAGCCCTGCCCTTTGGTCTGACCTCAGCCCCCAGGGTCTTCACCAAATGCATGGCAGTGGTAGCGTCTCACTTGAGACGCCAGGGATTCCAGGTGTTTCCGTATCTGGACGACTGGCTCCTTTCTGCCACCACCCAGCGTCAACTATTACAGGCCAGAGACTATACTCTTCAACTGTGTGTTCACCTAGGAATTTCCGTAAACTTGAAAATCCTTACTTCAGCCATCACAGAGTATCTTGTTCATAGGAGCTGAATTAAACACACGTCAGTTAATTCTAAGACTTCCTCCAGAAAGGATACTATCACTTCAGACTCACATACGTCTTCTTCTCTTGTCCAGGAAATCTCCAGCAAAACTGGTACTGAAGGTTTTGGGACTCATGTCAGCTTCTCTTATTGCAATACCCTTGGGAAGGCTGCACATGAGAGTCCTACAATGGCTACTGTTTGCACAATGGTCGTTCCAACAACTACCTCTAACACACGAGATCCTTATAACGAACACATGCAAAACACACCTAAACTGGTGGCTTCAAACGTGCAACCTTTCCAAGGGGAGACCATTTGTGCTACCCACGCCTACAGTTACGGTGACCACGGACGCTTCCCTGATAGGGTGGGGGGGCATCTTTCAGGGACAGACAGTCCAAGGCGAATGGACCAATTTGGAGTACAATCTGCACATCAATGTTCTAGAGTTGAGGGCAGTGTTTCTAGCGTTGCAACACTTTGCTCCCCTTCTTCCTCTGGGAACTATTGCAGTTCAGACAGACAACATGTTGGTAGTCTGGTACATAAACAAGCAAGGGGGAACCAAGTCCTATCAGCTATGCAGAGAGGCCATGAGAATCTGGCAATGGGCGGAGTCCACGGGTCGCTTTCTAATAGCAACGCACATCCCGGGTCATCCAACGTCATAGCCGACAGGCTGAGCAGAGCAATTCTGTTACCGCACGAGTGGTCCCTGAAACAGTCAGTGGCGAAAAAGATTTTTCGCACGTGGGGCCAGCCTTCCTGCGATCTGTTTGCGTCTCCAATGAACGCCAAATGCAGGAGCTACTTTGCCCTATTACCTCCTCCAGGGGAAGTCCCCAGGGACGCACTGATTCACGATTGGCCCCCGGGACTCCTGTACGCATTTCCTCCATTTCCCCTGATATCAAAGTTTCTCCAGAAAGCCAGAAACCTACACAGGACAATAATCCTCATTGCCCCATTCTGGCCTCGTCAAATTTGGTTTCCCTTCCTGAAGACACACTGCATTCAGGGACCCTGGATCCTGGACCCAGAGCCAGATCTATTGACTCACTCGTCAGGGGCTCCCCATCCCGCGCTCTTGTCCCTCCATCTAGCAGTTTGGCTGCTCCAATTCCCACCTTAGCCAGGTCTGATCTTCTTTCGCCGGCAGTTCAGAATATATTGGTGGCTTCTCATAAAGCTTCCACTACTAAAACATATTCTAGTAAATGGAAGCGATTTGTATTCTGGGCGAATACACAACAAGTGGATCCTTTTATAGCTCCTTTGAATAAAATATTAGAGTTTTTAACGGACTTGTTCCATCAGGGTGCTTCTCCTGCCACACTAAGAGTTCAATTGGCTGCCATCTCTGATTTCCATGTGGAAGAATCTGGGGCTCCTGTTATGGCCCACAGACTTTGTAAAGCCTTTTTAAAAGGAGTTTTTCATATTAGACCACCAATTAGATCTCCTACGTCACCTTGGAGTCTAAACTTGTTGTTATCTAAATTAATGTTGCCCCCCTTTGAACCAGCCTCCTCTTGCCCATTAAAATTTTTGTCCTGGAAGACTCTCTTTTGGATAGCCATTACATCCGCTAGGCTTAGTATCTGAACTTCAAGCTCTCTCCATCAAGCACCCTTATTTGATCTTTCACTCTGACAGAGTTTCTCTTCGAACTAATTCATCCTTCCTCCCTAAAGTTTGTTCTATTAGCAATATTAATCAGTCCATTGAATTACCCACCTTCTTCAAGAATCACTCCAACAAAATGGAGTATATGTTGCACAAATTAGATGTTCACAGACAACTAAGGTTTTACTTGGATAGAACAAAAGATCACAGAAAAACTGATCAACTTTTTGTGGCCTTTGCTGATAACAGGAAAGGATTGGCGGTTACCAAAAGAACTCCTTCTAAGTGGTTAACGGATTGTATAATTTATGCCTGTGATTCTTCAAATCAAACTCTTTTACACAAACCCAAAGGACATTCCACAAGGTCAGTATCTACATCTCTGGCTCATGCAGCCCGCCTACCACTAGACGCTATTTGTGCGGCTGCTACTTGGTCTAAGCCACATACGTTCATTTCTCATTATAAGGTAGACAAGGTTTCTAGGGACAGGGCAACCTTTGGTTCCACTGTGCTCAAGAACGTCCTTCTGTGAGTTCCTCAGGAACAAGGAGCTAGGGACGCTACCCATGTGTAAGAACAAACGGCGAGATTGAACACTATCACATATAGAAGTTATGTCCTTACCATAACGTTCCATGTGGAGTGTTCATCTCGCCTTTGTTCTTACATTCCCACCCTCCCGCCCTTAAGAAGAATGTTTTTTTTTTGGTGCCTGGCCTGGGGCATTCTGCTTCTGCTTTGCAGATGTTGTGTACATATTGATATGTATATATATGTGTATATCTCTGTATATATGTTTATATATAGACTCTTAGTTCTGTGCATATGTGATGTAAGCATGAGTGTGCTCTCTCTAGAGACTGGTTTGCTTGCAAACTAGATCTGAGGTAAAGGTAGAGGGGGATTGTGGGTATTAGATTGTCTCGAGCTTCTTCTCGATGCAGAGCTTGCAAGCGGCCGACACGGAGCCGAGGATCGGCTCCGAACCCATGTGTAAGAACAAAGGCGAGATGAACACTCCACATGGAACGTTATGGTAAGGACATAACTTCTATTTCTAAGCCTTTTGGTTTAAGCACTTGTGCTTCAGACCAGTTGTTTTACATTAAGAAGGTTTGTGGATTGCATTGTTGTGGCAGGACAGGTAGCTTACATCCTTCTAAGTTGGGAATTGCTGATTGAAGGCTCAGTGTCTGTTATTCTAAAAGCACATTAGTTCTGGTTTAAGCACTTGGGCTTCAGGCCAGTTATTTTACATTAAGAAGGTTTGTGGTCTGCACTCTTGTGGGAGGAGAGGCTAGATTCTGCCTTCTGAGCTGGGAATTTCTATTTAAAGGCTTATTGTGCCTGCTTATTTGAAATGTTTCTTTCTGAAATTTGTGCGCCTTGTTTGCTGTAGCCCAGAAGTTAGTAGTTTGTTGGCCATTTTGGGCTAATTTCTCTGTCTTTCATTTCCCTGCTATAAAAAACGCATTTGTGTGTTTTTTTGCGCATGTATTCAGCTCAGCAAGTGCCTGCCATGTGTCCTGCAGAGTTCTACAGCAGCAGAGAGACAAAAGAGAGACTTTGGAGTGATTAAGTATAGTTTTTCTGCATTTTCTTGCTGTCTTCAACTAATTTTGCCTAAAATGTCGATTTTTTTAGCATTTCGGTGATTTAAAAAGCTTGTGTCTGCTACATATTGTGCTTATTTGCTGCCTGCTAATAATTTAACTAAGGATGAAAAAGACACACTTGAATATATGAAAGGAATTTCAGGTGCTAAATTTATTAAACCTGACAAAGGTGGGGGTTTGGTTGCTATGGATGAGTGCAATTATAATAATAAAATGAGATTTTTTTGTACTCAGCCACATACCAAAAAAGTTCAGTTAGTGAAATTAATACTGTATATGGGAGGATTAGGATTTTTCTACATGATTTATTTATCGAAGGTTCTATAGATGTACTTCAGTACAACTTCCTTACAGTTGAATATCCCATTACTCCCACCATTTTTGGGCTTCCCAAAATCCATAAGGATGTTAATCAACCCCCAGTGCATCCAGTAGTGGATACAAGGGGCTCGATTACACATACTTTGGTGAAATTTTTGGCTGTAGAACGTAAGAAATGTGTGTTTGATGAAGCCTATATTTGTATAGACTCGGACTTTCTGAAAAGACTGAATAATGTGGTGTTTAACAAAAAGCATGTGTTTATCACTATTGATATAAAAGATTTATACAAGGTAGTTCCACATGCGGTGGTTTTGCGAATACTTGACCAGTAAAGGTATTCAGCAAGATAAGATGAATACTTATGAATCACTGCTGGACTTGTTGTAAAATCCAATTTTATCTGGTTTGAGAAACATCTTTAATGGGGTCCTGCTGCAGGGGCTTATATGCCAACATTGTTATGCTGATGTGAGAATATAAGTTTTTATTTCCATCACTATATTTTTCCCATTGTGATCTATACCTTCGTTTCCAAGATGACTTTTTTATTTTATGGTCAGGCTTACCAGATTCCATCAATCATTTTATGGATTATATAAACCACACTACTCATTTCTTAAATTTTAAACATACTGTAGGTCATCAGCAGATTGCATACTTAGATATTTTGGTGAAGAAAGTTGTGGTGGAAGGTTGTTCTACTGCTGACATTTTTCGTAAGCCAACTTATTCGAATACTTTTCTACACTTTCAAAGTAATCATCCATTTGCCCAAAATTAAGCAATAGTGAAGGGCCAGCTTGTTCGAGCGGCCTGTATGACAAAAAATTGACATAGATTTATAGAAGAATAAAAACAGGAACGGATCTCTAACTGCCAAGGAGTCAGTAGTTAAAATCCAAGGATAAATATAAAACAAGAAACTTCCGACTCTCCACGTTAAAGAATTTTTACTTTATACTTACATTAAATACTTTCATGAATGGAATTGCTTTAGTACACAGTAGTAAAGAAAAAATTTTTTATTAAGGAATAATGTGATCAGCTTCACATTTTAAGTAAGTTATAAATGCTGTATAAGTTGTTCATTGATTTAAGCCAGAGTCTTTTACATTAAATACCTGTTTGGTTGTTTTTAACACTGTTTTATAATGTATTCAGAATAGGCAACATCTATTCAGCTGTAATTCCATGAATTTCTGAATGTTTTTGAAGTGTTATGGTAGGGTTTGTTGTATCCTTTTATGTTTGTCTATGCTTGTTTTATAATGCGTTTTTAAATGAGGAGTTTTTAAAAACAGTCTTCCTTTAAATTTCTGTATCTTCAAATGTTTTCTTAATTATATATGTAGTTAATTGATTAATTTAAGACAACAGTTTATTGGCTAAGCCTCCCTATAAATTTGCAGTTATCTTTCACATTAAATTGTCTGATGAAGCGTATGGTAGCATACGCGAAAGCGCTTACCTTCTGTCTGTTTTTATAAATAAAAGTAAAAATTCTTTAACGTGGAGAGTCGGAAGTTTCTTGTTTTATATTTATAGAAGAATGTGAGATGATGAAGGGGATGTTTGCCAATAGGGGCTATCCACTATGGCTAATAGATGAACTCCTTATGGAAGTGAAACGTAAGAGGGGTATTGGGCATTTTACACCATTAATTGCGCCTCTTCCCAATTAGTATCTGGTAGGGAGTTTAATGTAGCTGATAATGACAGGGGGAATATTAGAATATGTGAGACATCTGGTTTGGGGGCTAACAACACTAATGAACCTAAGAATTTTTGTAATGTCCTTATAACTACCTTTTGTGTTGATAGCTACTCCATAAGAAATATTTTAATAAAAATTGGAGTGTTCTTATGAATGATTGTAATATTAGAGAGAAAGTGGGGGAAAGACCTGTGTTAGTGTATAGGAAAGGCTGTAATTTTAAACAAATGATTGAGCGAACTAGAAAAAACAACCAAGAAGGTAGTATGAGAAAATATGGAGCCTGTGTTTTTTTGTAAATATATATTGGATGTTGGACAGGATTTAATTAATAATCAAACCATTTCTGTTTGTTTATGTTGCATTGTGTCAGTCTTGCCCATGTTTTTACATAGGCAAGACTGAGCGTAAATTGAAGTGTAGAATCGGAGAACATCTATCCGATATTCATAATGGAAAGCTCACAAATGCTTTGGTTAGACATACTAATTCTTACAAAGAGCATAGATTTAAATTTATTGTTTTGGAAACTTTACAAGTTTCAGGCAGAGGTGGAGCATGGCCGTTGCTGCTAGAAAAAGCGGAGCTTTTCTGGGAGTTGCAGCTAGGAGCCCAAAACTGGCCGGACTTAAACGAAGCAGAATCACTCTTGTGGCTGCTTAAATTGAAAGCTTTTCATAGATGAGATTTGTTTTTCCATATTGTAAGAAGTGGAATGTTTAATATATGATATTGTATTTTATTTTTTTAAAAAAAGGAACAAGTTGTTTTTGTAGAAGAGGAATTGTTTTTGGGGGTGTGTTTTAAAATGGTTTTCGATTGGTTGTAGAGGAAGGGTGTGTGATGAATTTCAACATCTGATTGACTTTTATCACATTTAAAGGTGTGTCATTTTAATGATGTTATCTGATGAAGTTCCGTAATACTTTGGCAAGACGAAATCCTGTATCGTTTGTTTGAAGTATAATTTGGGATATATTAAAAATCTTGTGTTGTCTCCATCGAGTTGCCGTTTGTTTTACTGAGTTTGTGGTGTTTTATCGTGGTTGGGGCACTTAATAACACAAACATTATGAATTTTTTAACTGGAAATATTATGAGTGGATGGCATATGTTCATAATTACATTAATAACTTCAGCCAGAGGGTGTTTACTTGTGACTCCTTGGTGTCAACTAAAGTTTATACAATGCCTGAAAAACTGTGTTGACATTTACATTTGTCCATAAAATATTCAGATATGCACAGTACTCATAATTATGCAAATATCTTCAAAATGAAATGCCATCTACAAATCTAGTTTGCAGCAAAATGAAGATCACATCTGCCAGAACAGAATTGACATTGATAGATGAGGTATGTGTAGTATGTTTCCAGTGATATTAATACTTGTTTGCATAATTATAATAAATAAATGTATATAGTATCTAATTACTTGTTAAATATAGAATTATTATTAGGCCTGGCTGAACTATTAATGTCACCTTTGTGAAGAGGAATTTGTGCCGAATCAGTTCCGTGTTTTGGTAACTTTTATCGTTTTTGAGATATATGCATTTGTTTACAGATAAGTTGAAAAAGTGTATTCTCTGAATTTTAGCTCAGACAAAGGCTGTCCAGCAGGAACTCTTCATGTATGAAGGAGGTGAGAAATGCCACTCAGGCTAGGTGTGAAAGAGTTAACTTTCTTGAGAAATGTCATAGGGGGTGCACAGAAGTCAATATAGCTAGCATAGGAACAGTGTACTATCTACAAGTAAGAAGTTAGAAACATTACTGTAATTATTAATCTATTTTCCTTTTCATTTTTCCTCAACTTATGGGTTCAGATCCTCAGATCTGACTTGGACACATAAACCAGACTTCAGATCCAGCTCTCAAGTTCCTCCCCTACCCACAATGTCCTACCCTACTTCATCCCTGTTACCTTAGGTCTCTTTGCTGCCATCACAAACAGATGTAGGTTCCTAGGTCTCGAGTGATTATCGGAATTATCTTGTGAAGTTATTCAGTTGTTTTTTTTCTAAAAATGACTATTTCTCTACTCTTTTGACTTCCTCCCTCTAGTTATTCGCTGGTCATCAGGAAAACCCTTTTCCTGTTTATCTGTAGTATTTTTATAGTACATCTCCATTAGCATTGCTGGTATTTCCTTTTTTACCCTTCTCTTTCTAGAGTATTTCTGTATATTACCATTACTGATAATTAGTCCTTATCTGTCTCTTAAAAAGAAGTTGCTGTTTTTTTCCCTTTTTTGCTCCTGATAGTGTTTGTTCCTTTTTTCCGTAATTATGTCGGACAAACCTACAGATTTTTAAAAAATCACTTCTTGTGGGGGTTAAGATCCCAAACTCACATGCCCACAAGGAGTGTGTTTATTGCCTTGGACTCAGACACTTGGATACATCTTGTAGAATTTCTTCTAGATTAATCCTAGGGCCCTGGCAGATAGAAGAAACAAATTTATCTTAAGGGGTCTTCTGCCTTCTTCTTCTTCATCTGGGCCTCAACTCCCCTCAAAAACTAGTAAATCTGCTCCTTTAGAGTACTGCAAATGGTCTCTGTCTAAGTTCCCTTCGTCTTTTCTGAGCCACCATTAAAAAACAGAAAAATCTCGGATAAACCTCGTTGGATATGAAGAATCAACACTCAGATCCAAAACCTATGGATCCTAAGACTTCAGCTCTGGCCATCATTACAATAAGTTCAACAGCTCCCCTCTTGGATCCTAACTCATCAGATCCAAAGCCGGGTACATGGTTTAGGAGTGTAACTCTGGAATATGTTCTGAAGCCAGTTTTGCCCACCTTGCCTACACAGCTTCTCTAAACTCCAAAGAAGCATTCCAGGCCCCCATCTACAACTTCTTCTAGGTCCTCCAGAAGCTTGACAAAAGCGGATGTGGATAGGATGATGCAAAAGTTCTTCAGAGCTCAGATCCAGATGGGGGACTTACAAGCTTCATCCCCTATCTGAACTGTGAGTATGGCTACCACTTCAAAGTCTATTTTATCTCCTTCTCTTATCTGTCCAGTGATTTTGGAGTACCAGGATCTGAAGTACCCAAGAAGTCCAGTATTGGATCTGTGGAAAGCTTCTTCTTCCACTCCGACTATTTCCTTGACTGGTTCTGCTCTGATACCCTTGGAACAGAGCAAGTCTATGAGCCGAAGTTTCAGCGTCAGGTCTGAGGGAATAGATTCGACTCTGATTTTGTTAGATCCATCCCTGCCCCTCAGAGCCTTGGTCTTGGACAGTTAAGACCTGATTCCACCCCCAAGGCATGGATTCAAGGTTGGCCTGGATCTACCTTTGCCGGGAGGTTTGGCTTGGAGAAGGCGGGTTGAAACCTCTCCAGGTCCGTCGACTTTTGAGGTGGTGGAAAGGGCTTTTTCTCTTGAAAGAGAACCATCTTCTCAAGTTTCGGATCCTACCCCTTTTCTCCCATCGGTTCCGAGCTCTGAGTCAGTCAGGCCTATTCCACAATAACAGCCACTTGTACTAAGTCTCCAGTGGAAGAACTCCCCCTGTCTTCTGACAACTCTCCTGAACACCCTACGGAGGAGGTACACTGGAAGAGAACATGCAAAAGGAGACACATAGACTCCCCCATGGAGTCTCTCATGGAGGATACTGCTTTTGATGAAGGAGAATGATCCTTCAGGTCACCACCAGATGACATCTCCTTTGGAGATATTTTAGATATCCTGAAACAGAAGGGTGGTTGGTCTTCCAAAATTTTTCTCCAGCCAGAAGAGTTGGTGATCTTGGAGGCTTTTGGTTCTGGCCTGTCCATGTCTTGGGTAACCCACCCCCCCAGCAGATGAACGTATTGATCTGGTTTCATGCCAGGCATGGAAGGAGATGGATACTGTCAAACCTATTGGATGGCATGGAAGGAGATGGATACTGTCGAGTCAAATGTCCCAACAAGTTTTGGCCCCGCTCACAGACAGACCTCACTGGAGCAAAGGAGTCCCAGTTGAAGGTATAGTGATAGTGGCAGCCACAAAGAAAGAGCTAGCAGAACAGAGCTCTTCTGTCCATCTGCCTAACAGAGAGTCTAGAGTGTTAAACGGATTTGGAAAAAGAGTGTTTGTCTCAGCTACCTTTGCTCTGAGGTCACTAAATTACCTGGTGCACCTTACTAGACTTTGTGAAATTTGACCAAGGAACTATTAAATACTTTCTCAGAGTCCATGTCTGCTGAGGATTTCAAAAGGACATCCTCTCAGCTGGCCACTCTTTTATCTATATCAAAAGCTTCAATGAGGTTAATCTCTCGCACAGCTGAAGTTACCATACAAGCAGCTGGTTCTTTGGGCATCATCATAAAGAGACATGCCTGGATGCGGCTATGCAACTGTATGGAGTCTTTTAAGATGTCCTTTATTAATGCCCCATTCTATGGCACTTCTTTGCTTAGGCCATCAGTAAAGGGTACTCTTACCCGCAGTGAGCAAGATGTAAAAACCCTGTCTACTGTGGAGATCAAGTTTTCTACCCATCAGCGAACCTTCTCTGGGAACCAGAGAGGTGGTAAGAAAATGTGGTTCCATAAATCTCTGGGATATTTCCAATATTCACATGGGGATGATTCCTCCAGAGGCAGAGGAGGAAATTTTAATAGTAGATGTCACCCTAGAGGCAGAGGAGGCACACAGAACCAGGGTGTTAGAGATTCTTTTTCAGACAGTCCCTTTCAGTGCTCCTGAAGTGCTGCCCTTCTGTCCAGCTCTTGAGGCAGTCAGGGATCAATTCTCGTTGCACTTAGATGCCTGGGCAAGTATAACACAAGATTTATGGGTGCCAAGAATAATATCTGGAGGCTGTTACATAGCATTTTCATTTCTTCCTCATCGTCAAAAGAAGAAATTTCCAGATGTTCCACCCCATCAGAGGAAGGCCACAGTACAAGAAGTCCAAAAGCCGATAGAAAAAAAGAGTCATCCAGAAGGTCCCCCCTGACCAGATAGGATTCGGAACTTATTCACACTTCTTTTTAGTGCCAAAGAAAACAGGCAACCTCAGACCCATTTTTGGATCTAAGCAAATTAAACCAGTATGTAAAGAAAGCAAAGTTCGATTGGTCACAGTTCAGTTCATCCTGCTTATCCTGATGTGCTCGATAGATCTTTAGAATGCATACAATCACATCAAAGTAGACAGACTATCCAAAAGACCTCTTTGCTTTGGCTGGGAGCCAGTCATTACTGATTCAGAGCTCTGCCCTTTGGACTTACACAGCCCCCAGGGTGTTTACCAAATGCATGGCAACAGTCACAACTCACTTGAGACTGAAGGAATTCCAAGTATTTCCATATCTAGACAGCTGGCTCCTCCAGACATCTCCTACAGTAGGCCAGGGCCTATTTGCTCCAAATTTGCAAAACTTGGGGAATTACAATAAATCTTGCCAAATCAAAACTTACACCAGTTCAGACCCTGGAGTTCAACGATTCAGTTTTGGATATGAAGCACAGGCAGCATCTTTGCCTCTTCACCATGCTACATCTATCAGCATTCAGGTTCAGACTGTCCTTGCCTACCCATCTCCCCCAGAAAAGATGGTACTTCAAGCACTAGGGTCAGTGGCAGCAGCAATAGTTCTTCTTGTAGCATGCTACCTTATGCAGGTTCTCCAATAGACTCTAGATGTACAGCAGTCCATTCTATATCAACCCTGTTTTTTCAAGTAAAGCTCACCCTAATTTACAAGCAACACATTCACTGGTGGATACAATCCAACAATCCTTTTCTGGGCAGACCCTTTGTTCTACCAAACCCAGTAGTTACAGTGACCTCAGACGCTTCTCAACTAGGGTTGGGGTGATTTCCTGGGAAGAACCTGTCCAAGGCATGTGGTCCCCCCAAGAGACCAAGTTGCATATCAGCGTCCTAGAGATGAGAGCAGTCCTATTAGTGTTGCAAACATTTCAAGATGCTCTTCACTTCAGGACTGTTGCAATTCAGATTGACAACATGTCTCTAGTCTGGTACATCAGTAAGCAAGAAGGAACTCAGTCTTATCCTCTTTGCCAAGAGGCCACGAGGGTTTGGGAATGAGCGATCTCATTAGACCGCTTCCTGCTTGCTCAGAAAACCAAAAACCACAGGTTGGGAGGGTGGCCTAATGGTTAAGGTGTTTGCCTTACAAACACAAGGTGCAGGATTTGAGTCTCACAAGGGATAATTGGCTAGGCTTAAAATGTCTCGCAAGGGCAGTTAGCTTAGTACTAATCTATGAACCTATGAAAACATGTCAGACTGGAAGAGCCAACAAAGTTAAAAATGTTATAACTTTTGTTGTTGCAAGTAAAAACTTTTGCCTGTCAAGGCTTCCTCGGGCAAACAAGACTGTCTGATAGTAAGTGCAGTTATGTATTTCAGAATCACATGATCAGTAGTTATATGATAAAATCACATGATCTAGAATCACATGATTTAAAAACATAGTAGAAAATAGTAAAAACAAAAATAGTAAATAACCACTTATAGTTTAGAATGCATAAATGTGTAAAATGCATTTATATCCATTCAAACTATCATGGTTATACTTGTTTGTGTGGCTCCTTCAATGAAGGTTTAAGGGAGACATGGCCATTCAACCCAGGAGATTATGAGCTCTTAACCACAATATCCAGTAATGATCAGACGTTTCAATATTTTGAACAATATCACCACCCCCTGCAGGTTATGGTGTATTACACTTAATATACAAAATTAAAATTATGATTATGTCTAATTTCTAAAATTTGTTTATAAAGGGCATTATTTAAGACACACCTGTATATCTCAGATACATGACTGCTAATGTGCTGTTTCAGTTTCTGATTCGTCTTACCAACATAATAAGCACTAAATGACACTTGTTTCGCCAACTAAACTAAATTCTTTGTGTTACAATTACCAAATACTTTCAGTGTTACAACAGAACCATCAACTGGGTATAAGAAAGTCTTGTCTGTATTGATATAAATACAACACACGCCTTCCACATTTAGATGTGCCTTTTCACATACTCTGAAAATAATGGTTCTACAGAAGGTTGCTCTTTATAACATAATAATTGCTTCAAATTCAAACATCTTCTGTAACCAAGTTGTGGTTGTGATGTAACTACTGAATTTAGTTCAGGTACATTCTGGAGTATGTGCCAGTATTTGCTTAGAATATATTTAACTAGAGAAGTATTTTTATTGAAAGTTAACATGCATCTGAGTGTGTTACGTTGTGGTCGTAATCTCTTATAATTGGGTTGATTATTAGAAAATGTAGACTTGACTCTCAAATCACTCTGATTTCTAACCTCATTACAAATGGTTCAAACAGTCTCTGTAGCATATCGTCAGTTATTAAAATCAAGGACCATATTTTCTAATTGAATATTCATCATGTTAAGTATGGTGTGCAGTCTCACTACTCTCATCATTTGATTGTGTATGACATCATTAAAAGTAAATTGTGGGTGTATACTACTTTGGTGCAAATGTGATTTGCATTTTACTGATTTTTTTACACAACATAGTTTCTGTTCAGCCACTACTATTTTTAAACATGGAAAAAGTTAAAAAATCAATTCTTATACTAAAAATATTTTTGCCAGAAAAAGTCATTAAACAAATTTTCATTACATTACCATGTCAAGAACAAGTCATCGACAAAGCGCTAATAGAATATAACATTTTCTACATGTATATTCAGAGATGATAAAATAAATCTGCATTCCCAGATGTGCATTACAGTGTTTGTGTAGGTGTTAGCAACAGGCGTATCCATCGCTATACCATGCACTTGCCTAAAATCTTTTTCTGAAACAAGAAATGGTTATTTGTAAGCACTAACATAAGTAGCTGACGTAACATATTTATCTAGGATTGTGTATGCTCAGTAAACTCAAGAAGAAACTCTTTCACATATTGAACCCATGTGTCATTAGGTATTACAGTAAACAAGGAATCTACATCCAAGGTCACAAAACACATTTATCAGGATTATTTCTGTTTGACCTGATATGTATTGTAAAAAATCAGTGGTGTCCTTGAGAAGAGTCCCTGTTTTATCAAAAACCACTCGTAATTGTGTCTCTAAAAATTTTTGCAATGGATTCTGTGATCAAAACTCTAGCTGAAACAGTGGGTCTTAGAGGTGGATTAAGTAGAGACTTGTGGATTTGGGTATGCCATAGATGTCTTCAAAATTCTTGAGTTTCATTTTAAACTGCTCCAATTAATTTGTATCTAGTGTGATATGAGATTCAGTTTGTTCACCTTCGTTATCAAAAGCACCAAATAACGGATTTATAGGGACGTCCATCAACTCTGATAGAGTAAGTAAAAGAATGAATAGGTCCATTACTGGTACAGGGTATGGCTGCAGCTCTTGACATCTGTAGACAACTACATAAAAAAAGTCAGCAAACTGGGAAATCCTATGGTGTTTCACCAAAAACGATAAGCTCATAAAACCAAAAACCACAGGAAAACATGTCAGACTGGAAGAGCCAATGAAGTACAAGTAAAAACTTTCAAAATTTCTATTGACGCAATTATGAATGCTTTTGATAAAGCAGGGAGTATTCTCAAGGACACCAATGATTTTTTTTAAAACAGTTACATATCTGGTCAAATAGAAATAATCCTGATAAATGTTTTTTGTGACCTTGAATGTAGATTTCTTGTTTACTGTAATACCTAATCACAGGGGTGCAATATGTGAAAGTGTTTCTTCTTGAGTTTACTGAGTATGCACAATCCTACATAAATATATTATGTCAGTTACTTATGTTGGTGCTTACAAACAACACTTTCTTGTTTCAGAAAAAAGATTTTTAAGCTAGTGCGTGGTATAGCAATGGGTAAGCCTCTCACTAACACCTACAGAAATATTGTAATGCACATCTAGGAAAGTTGATTTTTTTATCATTTCTAAATGTATATGTGGAAAATGTTAGGTTCTATTGGTGCTTTCTTGATTACTTCTTCTTGGTATGGTAATTTGATGAAAATATGTTTAATGAGTTTTTTGGCTATATTTCTGAGACATCTGAATTTTTGAAATTTAAGAAAAATATTTGTAGTACAAGAATTGATTTTTTTTAATGTTACCATCTTTGAAAATGGTAGTGGCTGCATAGAAACTATGCTCTATAAAAGATCAGTAAAACGCAAGTCATATTTACATTGAAGTAATATACGCCCACAATTTACTTTCAATTATGTCATACACAGTCAAATGATGAGAGTAGTGAGACTGAACACCATAGATAATATAATGAATATACAATTAGAAAATATGGTCCTTGATTTTAATAGTAGAAGATATGCTACAGAGACTGTTCATAGGTTCATAGGTGTGTACTAGGCTAATGGCCCTGGAGCCTTTACAAACCTAGCCATAGAAGTGCCCTGGCATCGTGCCACCCAACATTAGTTCCCAGTGCCTCTATCAAGTAGAGCCACTGGAGTGATCCCCAGGTTGACTTTTCTATTTCCCATCCACTCATCAAGATTTCTGTTGAAGAGGGCCACTGAAGTGGTCTGCTTGACATGTATGAGAAGTCTATTCCAGAGCATGGGCAGTCTCTGAGTTATGAACCTGTCCCTCCAGCATGTTCTGTTGGTTGTGGTAATGAGGTTGCGGTCTCTGGAGCATGTGGTGCGGAGGGATTGGGATTTCTTTAAATGTAGCATTTCTAACAGAGCTGGGTCATACGTGGCTTTGTAAGTTAAGCAGAGATCATCTTTTAGTAAATGATATGAGACAGAGAATAGCTGGAGTTTTTTGAGTCTGTCCATGTAAGACATGTGTTTAAGGCCCAGGATCCTCTTCATGAGGTACTTTTGTGGCCTTTCCAGCTGTTGCATATGTCTAGTGAGGTACATGCCAAATGGGGCATTATACTTGATGATTGGCCTAATGAGGGAAGAGTAGAGAGAGATGACCTCTTTCTTCCTGGATGCAAAACCTTTGGTAATGAGATGTGTCACATAGAAGGACTTTCTGACCACAGTGGCCATGTGGTGGTCGAAGGAGAGGTTGCTGTCAACCTGTGTCTCCAAATCTCTTGTAACACCTTCAGTGTTTAGTGGATTCCCATCAAAGGTAATTAATGGGAACTGAGTTTTCCCAACGGGGATGACAATGCATTTTTTGGCATTAAGCTTAAGGCCATGGTTTCAACATAAGTCATTGGTCTCAGTGAGGCCTTTCTGTAGGATGTCTACATCACTTGGGAAGTTAATAATGGCTCCCAACTTGCAGTCGTCTGTGAACTTGGTCAGCTAGAGTCCCTCTGTGTTGACTTGGACTTCTGAGAAGTAGATGCCAAACAGGAGGGAATCCTTTGGCCTGCATTTGCTTTTCTGTGGATTATTGGATGTTCATCGTGTTACACTGCTACAGTCATTACACTTGGGTTATCCTGCCGTCAGGCGGTCCTGTAGTCGGCCAGAGTTCCAAAGTCTTGGTCCGACGTCAGTTGCTGTCGCTTCTTCCCTGACGTCAGTGCGCCAGGGGTAATATAAGATGCATCCGACGCCATTTTCTTCAGGCTTTCTTGCCGCGCAGTGCCCGAAGCAGAAGCAGTTCGCAAGTGCCAGTCGGCCGACTCCTGAGATTTTCGAAGTCGAATTTCAGATCCGAAGTCTTCAATAAAGCTAAGTACCCCGTTGGGGAAACTTTTTTCTTGCCTCAGACCGATGTCAGAAAAAGTTAATAATTGTATTTCTTGTGGGAAGCAAGTACCTCATAAGGACTTCCACTCTTACTGTATTCCATGCCTAGGCCCTGATCACGACGTCACTAGTTGTCGGTTTTGTGCTAGATTTAACAAACGCACTATAAAAAGACGTTTTGATTTTGCTTTGCACTACTTTGGCCGAAGGTGCAATTATACTATGCTGTCGGATCAACCGACAACCTCAATACCGAAAAAATGCAAAGACAAGGATAAAGACAGGCATCCGAGGTCCAAAACCGACGACAAAACCTCTTCTAGGCCAGTCGCCGGTTTGCCGGTTCTCAGTGAGGCGCTTTCACAGCCCCTGACACCCGCTACCTCAGAGCCACAAGCCGCTTCCGACTCCCACATGGAGACAACTAGGCATCTGGAAACTCAAGGTATTGGGCCTATGGAAACTAATTCCTCAGATGGGTCCGGAGCCGCTGAGCAGGCATCGGCTTCTGAGGGTGTTTTCAGACCTTCACAACTTACCATTAAAACAACAGCCAAGACAAAGGTACCATTAAAGACAAAGAAACAAGTACAGCATTCTCCTGGACAGTCCTCCATGCCTAAGAAACAGATGCTTAAAATGGCCGAAGACCTCATTCCTCTAATCAGGGGATGTTCATCGTGTTACCCTGCTGCAGTCATCACACTTGGGTTATCCTGTCATCAGGCGGTCCCGCAGTTGGCCGGAATTCCAAAGTCTTGGTCTGGCGTCGGTTGCTATTGCTTCTTCCCTGATGTCAGTGCGCCAGAGGTATATATAATGCAACCGACACCATTTTCTTTAGTCTTTCTTGCCGCGCGGTGCCCGAAGCAGAAGCTGTTCGCAAGTGCCGGTCAGCCGACTCCTGAGATTTTCGAATTTGAATTTCAGACCGAAGTCTTCTATAAAGCTAAGTACCCCATTGGGGAAACTTTTCTTGCCTCAGACCGATGTCAGAAAAAGTTAACAATTGTATTTCTTGTGGGAAGCAAATACCTCATAAGGATTTTCATTCTTATTGCATATCTTGCCTAGGCCCAGACCACAATGTCACTAGTTGTCGTTTTTGTGCTAGATTTAATAAGCGTACTATTAAAAGACGCTTTGATTTCGCACGACACTTCTTCGGTAGAAAATTTAACTACACTATGCCGTCGTAGCAACCGACTACCGGCGCGCACAAAAAACGCAAGGATAAGGACAGACAGCCCAGGCCTAAGCCAGATTCCGAGGCCTCGGCTGGTCCGGTCTCCGGTTCTCCGGTCCTCAGTGAGGCTCCGACGCAGCCCCTGACTACCACAGATCTGGAACCCGAGACCGCTTCGGAACTTTTGGCGGAATGTACCAGGCCGACGCAGCCATTTTGTTCAGGCCCTACCAACAACATTGCTGAAAATGATGTCGGTGCTGCAGAAACGCCATCGGTTTCTGAAGGCGTTTTCAGACCGACGACGCTCACCATTAAAACGTATCTTAAGACGAAGACTCCTATTAAATCTAAAAGGACTGCACTTCAGTCCCCTGTTCAAGGCCCCATGCCTAAGAAACAGATGCTCAAAATGGCTGAAGATTTGATCTCTTTAATCAGGGGTTCCCAGCCCCCTCTTGACAAAAGGCTTAGACAGGAGGAAGATTATGCATCCTCTGAACAAGTGTCCATTTCTTCAGACTCCTCTGAGGACCAAGATTACTCCTTCTCCCCTTATGAAGATTCTGATGCTGAGGATTCCATTCCCTCAGCTTCTCCTCCTGAAGACTACTCCTTTGGGGAAACTTTACACACTATGAGGGAACATTTTCACTGGGAAGGTCAGGACTACTCTGACTTGAAGAAAAGGCTCAGAGAGTTTCTTTTACTCCCCCAGCACAGAACACTTGCCATCCCACCAGTTTTAGACATTGTGGATGATGTTTACTTAGAATCCAGTTTGAACCCAGACTCTCTACCTCCTGCTCCGGCCAAGCCTGACAGATACTATAGAGTGCCTGATTCCCACAAATTTCTTTATAAAAGCCCTGTTGCTGACCCAGAGACAATCTCCCAGGGTCCCAAAGGGGCTAAGGCTTCTATGGCTAAAAATCCTGTACCCTCTGAGAGGGATTCCAGAGCACTAGACAGGTGGGGGGAAAAGGTTTACACCTCAGCCACTCTAGCTATGAGGGCACTAAATTGCCAATTTCACATGCTTAAGTATCAGCAATTTCTAATCTCTCAGTTAAAGCAAAGAATGCCACTTTCCCTCAACAGTCTGAATTGAAAGAAATGCAGGATCTGTTGCATGCAACTGAACAAGTGGGCAAACATACCTTACAATGTGGGTTTGATTCTTTGGAGGCCTCCTGCAGAGCAGCTGTCACTGGGTCTGTTATACGTAGGCATGCTTGGTTAAAGGAACAAACTTTGCCTGATCATGTTAAAGCAAAGCGTCTAGATGCTCCCTTACAGCAGGATGTTCCTTTTGGAGTTAAAGCAGAAGAAGTCTTAAAGAAAATGGAGGATAAGGCAAAATCTATGCAGACAGTCAAAGATTTCCTACAGGTACAGCCCCCTCGCTTCAGCAGAAACTGGCCAACAAAAAATTGGTCCTTTCCAGCTACTGACAGACCACAGAGGGGTAAATACAGACGTCCAAGAGGCAGAGGACAACCACAAGCCCAGTACAAACATCGCCAATGGGGCACTACAACACAGAAGGGAGGAGAAGCCAGGTCCCAATCTACCAGAAGGCAAACGCAATGACTTGCACCTCATATGGCCAAGCAACACTCTCTTGGCAGCCCCCTTGGGAGGACAACTCGCACTTTTTTCAGACAACTGGCACATTGTCACAAAGGACAAATGGGTCCTAGACATAATTTTACGAGGATACAGATTCCATTTTCACACCTTGCCAGTGAAAAGAGGAATGCCAAACCTGCCACAAAATCAATGGGCAGAGGCACAAAAACAAATTACAGCTCTCATGGACATGAGAGCCATTCAACTGGTACCTACTCGAGAGCAAGGTCAAGGATTTTACTCAAGACTCTTTCTAGTGCCCAGAAAGGACAATGCCTGGAGACCAATTCTGGACCTTTCAATTCTAAACACCTTCTTACAAGTACCCAAATTCAAGATGCTAACACTACAGCAGCTTCTTCCCATGTTGGGCAAGGAAGCATGGCTAGTAACGTTGGACCTCAAGGGGGCATACCTGCATGTCCCTATCAGACAAAGTTGCAGAAGATACCTCCGTTTCATTGCAGGTTCAACCCATTACCAATTCTCTGCACTGCCCTTTGGCTTATCTACTGTGCCCAGAGTCTTCACAAAATGCCTGGCACCAGTAATTGCATACTGCAGACAAAGAGGAATTCAAATATACCCATACCTGGACGACTGCCTCATCCAAGCAGAAAGCAAGGACATTCTCTTACATCACCTGGCTTTTGTAAAACATCTGCTAAATTGCCTGGGGTACACAGTAAACGAAAAGAAGTCAAAACTAGTACCCTCACAAAATATGACATTCCTGGGTGCCAGCTTGAATACAACAGCCCAGAAGGCTTATCTGACGCCAGACAAGCAACTACAACTGACTCAATATTTCAAAACAATGGCAACAAAGACCCAATTAACTGCAAGAAAAATTCTGCAGGCCTTGGGCTTCATGGCATCTTGCATACTACTAATACCATTTGCAAAGCTGCATATGAGGAAATTACAGTGGTACCTAAAAAGCGTATGGTCTCAACACAGCCACAGCTTCGACACAATGATATCTCTCATTCCCTGCCTACAACAGGAGTTTCTATGGTGGTCACAGGCATGTCACCTCAACAAGGGTCAGCCTTTCACCTTGCCCCCAGCCAGGCAAACTATCACAACAGATGCATCAGACTACGCCTGGGGGGCACACATGGCAGGACAGTGCATTCAAGGCGTATGGACTGCAGATCAAAGGAATCTGCACATCAATCAAAAAGAGATGCTAGCTGTACAAAAAGCTCTGACAGCCTTCAAGGATCTATTACATCCAGGACAACTTACAATAAAGACGGACAACACCACAGTAATGTGGTACATAAACAAACAAGGGGGTACTCACTTCTACCCTCTATGCAGGCAAGCAATGATCTTATGGAACACAGCTCTGGCTTACCAAGTTCAGTTACAAGCTCAATTCCTGCCAGGAAAGAAGAATACATTGGCAGACGACCACAGCAGAAACATCATGGATCCCCACGAGTGGAAACTAGATCCACAAGTATTTACAATGATAACTCAAAAATGGGGCCTTCCAGACATAGACCTGTTTGCCAGTCCTCAAAACTATCAACTAACAAAATTTTGTACAAGGACACTTCACCATCAAGCTTGGAAAGTGGACGCACTGTCTTTCAGTTGGAAAAACCTGACAGTATATGCCTTCCCTCCATTGCCTCTCCTCACAAAGGTACTTCTGAAAGTCAAAAAGGAGAGACCACGACTGATTCTCATAGCCCCAGACTGGCCACACCAGCACTGGTACCCACTATTGAGGAATATGGCCCACGGCCAACCTTGGATATTACCAGAAATTTCCCATTTGCTCACACAACAAAACAATCAGATTCTTCACAGCCAGCTCAAAACCTTAAATCTGGCTGCATGGCAAATCAACTAAGCATCCAGCCAGCTCCTCTTTCCCAAACAATTATGGATGTTATTCTGGAAGCTAGGAGGCCAAGCACCAGGAAGGCTTATTCGGACAAATGGAAAAGGTTTTGTGCCTGGAACCAAGCTAAAGGCCAAGACACAATTCAGCCTCACATGCCTCACATTCTACAGTATTTAACTGAGATGTTGCACAAAGGACTTTCTTTCTCCTCCATTAAAATCCATGCTTCAGCTATTTCAGCCCACTACAACACGGATCCACCCTTATTTTCGCATGCACTTCTAAGGCAGTTCCTCAGAGGGGCAAAAAACATTAGGCCACCCAGGAGAGCACCTACACCAACATGGGACCTCAATTTTGTTCTGGAAAAACTAACGCTACCTCCCTTTGAACCAGCTTTCTCTGCAGATCTTCAGTTCCTACCATGGAAGACTGCCCTGCTGCTAGCAATAACTTCAGCTAGAAGAGTCTCAGAGCTGCAGGCACTAATGGCAGTGGAACCTTTCCTCATTTTTCATCAAGACAGAGTTTCTCTACGAACTAATCCTTCCTTTATGCCTAAGGTGGTTTCCAGTGTGGCTTTAAATCAAACCATCCACTTACCCACCTTCTTCCCAAATCCACAGAACAAAGGTGAGAGACTCCTGCATTCCTTGGACATTCACAGGCAACTTTTACTACTTGGACAAAACTAAGGCTTTCAGAAAATCTGACCAGCTCTTTGTATCCTATGCTACAGCTTCACAAGGGAAGGCTATATCAAAACAAACCATTTCCAAATGGATAGGTCATTGCATACGTTTGCTATACCCATCATGGAAAACCAGTTCCTGCTACCATTAGGCCCCACTCTACCAGGGAAACAGCTACTTCTACAGCCTTTCTCAGGGGGGTTCCAACCAAGGAGATTTTGGAAGCTGCAACTTGGAGTTCAGTACACACCTTTACCAAACACTATCACTTACCACTTTACTCTAAGACTAGGGCGGGCTTCGCCACTGCAGTTCTGCAGGGCCTTCTAGCCTCCTCTAACCCTCTATGATTCCTCCACCCATCCTTAGCTTTGGGATTCAACTCAAGTATGATGACTGCAGCAGGGTAACACGATGAACATAGTACAGTTTTGTACCTACCATAAATGTTGATGTTCGAGTGTACACCCTGCTGCAGTCCAGGTTACCCTCCCTCCATCCCCTCTGATCTAACTGGCTAAATCTCTACAATACCTTCCTGATGTATTTGCTTATAGCTGAAGGGATTTTGTGTTTGTGCAAAGTTTACTCAATTTGGTACTAATTACTGACCACCTTTTTGGGGGCACCTGACATCTGGGGCAAGAAAAACTGAGGAAAATGGCGTTGGTTGCATTATATATACCCCTGACGCACTGATGTCAGGGAAGAAGCGACAGCAACTGACACCGGACGAAGACTTTGGAATTCCGGCCGACTGCGGGACCGCCTGATGACAGGATAACCCAAGTGTGATGACTGCAGCAGGGTGTACACTCGAACATCTACATTTATGGTAGGTACAAAACTGTACTTTCCCATCCCCCTCCTGAGAAAAGGCCTAGGCAGGATACAGACTATGATTCCTCTGATCAGGTTTCCATTTCCTCTGATTCCTCTTCAGACCAGGGATACTCTCTACCCCCCTATGAGGACTCTGATGCTGAAGAATCTATTCCTTCAGCCTCTCCTCATGAGGATTATTCTTTTGGGGAAACTTTACATACCATGAGGGAGCATTTCCATTGGGAAAGTCAGGATTATTCAGAATCCAAGAAAAGGCTCAGGGATTTCCTTTTATTGCATCAGCACAGGCCCCTGGCTATTCCACCTGTGCTAGATATTGTGGATGATGTGTACTCTGAATCCACCTTATCTCCTGATTCTTTGCCCCCTGCTCCAGCCAAGCCAGATAGGTATTATAGAGTCCTTGACTCTCACAAGTTTCTTTACAAAAACCCTTCTGCTGATCCAGAAACTATTTCCCAGGGTCCAAAAGGGGTTAAGGCTTCCATTGCAAAAAATCCAGTACCCTCTGACAGAGATTCCAGAGCTTTGGATAGATGGGGGAAGAAAGAATACACTTCTGAAACTTTAGCAGTAAGAGCTTTAAATTGCCAGTTTCACATGCTTAAGTACCAACAATATTTAATGGCTCAGTTAAAACAGAAAATGCTTGCAAGCTCAGAAGCTCCTGATTGTAAAGAAATGCAGGATTTATTGCATGCAGTTGAACAGGTGGGAAAACGTACTCTGCAATGTGGTTTTGATTCTTTAGAGGCCTCTTGTAGAGCCGCAGTTACAGGTTCTGTGATTCGAAGACATGCTTGGTTAAAAGAACAGAGTTTACCTGATCATGTTAAGGCAAAGTTATTGGATGCTCCTTTACAGCATTATACCTTGTTTGGTGTTAAGGCAGAAGAGGTGTTAAAGAAAATGGAGGATAAAGCTAAATCTATGCAAACAGTCAAGGATTTCTTACAGGTACAGCCACCTCTGTTTAGCAGAAATTGGCCAACAAAGAATTGGTCCTTTCCAGTGTCAGACAGGCCACAGAGAGGCAGATACAGACACCCAAGAGGCAGATCTCAACCCCAAGGCTCAAACAGACAACAACAGTGGGGCACCCCAACCCCAAAAGGAGGTGAGGACAAGTCTCAACCTTACAGGAAACAGTCACAATGACTTTCCCCTTCGTACGCCAAGCACGTCTCTTTTGGAAGCCCCCTTAGGGGGAAAACTAGCACTTTTTTCTCAAAACTGGCAAACAATCACCCAAGACAAATGCGTTCTGAATATTGTGTCTCAAGGTTACAGGTTCCACTTTCATACTTTACCAAGGCTAAAAGGAATGCCAGACCTGCCACAAAATCAATGGGCAGAGGCACAAAAACAAATTTCAGCCCTCATGGACATGAGAGCTATTCAAAAAGTACCACAACAGGAACAAGGACAAGGATTTTACTCAAGACTCTTCGTGGTCCCCAGAAAGGACAAGGCCTGGAGGCCCATAGTAGACATTTCAATTCTGAATACTTACCTGGATATTCCGAAATTCAAAATGTTGACATTACAGCAGCTTCTACCCATGCTAGGCAAGAAGGCTTGGCTTGTTACTCTGGACCTCAAAGAGGCATACCTGCATGTCCCTATCAGACAAAATTGCAGAAGATACCTCAGATTCAAAGCTGGTACAATGCACTACCAATTCTCTGCACTGCCCTTTGGCTTATCTACTGCGCCCAGGGTCTTTAGAAAGTGCCTGGCACCAGTAATTGCATTTTGCAGACAAAAAGGAATTCAAATATATCCCTACCTGAACGACTGCCTCATTCAAGCAGAGACAAAGGACATTCTCCTACAGCATCTGGGGTTTGTAAAAAGGTTGCTAATTTCTCTAGGGTACACAGTAAACGAAAAGAAGTAAAAACTAGTGCCCTCGCAACAGATTATATTCCTGGGTGCCAGCTTAAATACAACGGCCCAGATGGCTTACCTCACGCCAGACAAACAAGTTCAACTAACTCAATATTTTCAATTACTGGCAAAAAAGTCCCATCTCCCTGCAAGAAAAATTCTGCAGGCCCTGGGATTCATGGCATCCTGCATACTACTAATACCATATGCCAGACTGCATATGAGGAAATTACAACGGTACCTAAAAAGTGTTTGGACTCAACACTCTCACAGTTTAGAAGCAGTAATACCAGTGATTCCCTGCCTACGACAGGAGTTTCGATGGTGGGCACAGGTATGTCACCTAAACAAGAGTCAGCCTTTTCCCCAACCCACAGCCAGGCAAACTCTAACAACAGATGCCTCGGATTACACCTGGGGAGCACACATGGCAGGAAAATGCATTCAGGGCAAGTGGACCACAGACCAAATGCATCTTCACATCAATCAAAAAGAGATGTTGGCTGTTCAAAATGCCCTAACAGCTTTCAAGGACCTTCTGCATCCAGGACAATTATTATTAAAGACAGACAACACCACAGTAATATGGTACACAGACAAGCAAGGGGGCACTCATTCTTATCCCCTATGCAGGCAAGCCATGACCTTGTGGAACACAGCTCTAACGTATCAAGTTCACCTGCAAGCACAATTCCTGCCAGGAAAGAAAAATACTCTGGCAGACGATCTAAGCAGAAATATCGTGGACCCTCACGAATGGAAATTGAATCCACAAATCTTCAGCATGGTAACGCAAAAATGGGGATGCCCAGACATAGATCTTTTTGCCACCCCACTGTATTGCCAACTACAAAAATTCTGCACAAGGACTTATCACAAACAAGCATGGAAAGTGGATGCTCTTTTGTTCAGCTGGAAAAACCTAAAAGTTTATGCCTTCCCGCCACTGCCTCTCCTTTCAAAGGTACTCCTAAAAGCCAGACAAGAAAAAACAGATTATCCTGATTGCTCCAGACTGGCCACGCCAGCACTGGTACCCTATCTTAAGGAACTTGGCTCAAGGCCCACCATGGATTTTGCCTCAAATTCCACACCTTCTGACTCAACAAAACAATCAGATCCTGCACGGTCAGCTCAAAACTTTAAACCTGGCTGCATGGCAGATACATTAGTCAAACAGGCAACACCTCTCTCCAAAGCTGTTATGGATGTCATTTTGGAGGCCAGGAGGCCTAGCACCAGGAAAGCTTACTCAGAAAAATGGAAGAGATTCTGCGCCTGGAACCAGGCTCAAAGCCTTGACCCTCTTGTTCCAAACATTCCTCAGATTTTACAATACTTAACTGAGATGCTGGACAGAGGCCTATCCTTCTCATCAATTAAGATCCACGCCTCTGCCATTTCAGCACATTACAACATGGATCCTCCTTTATTCTTTCATCCCTTGCTAAAGCAGTACCTCAGAGGGGCTAAAAACATAAGATCGCCCCAGAGAGCACCAACACCAACTTGGGACCTCAATTTCGTTTTGGAAAAACTGACCCTACTACCTTTTGAGCCAGCCAATACAGCCGATCTAAAATTTTTATCATGGAAAACAGCTCTGCTCCTGGCAGTAACTTCAGCACAAAGAGTCTCAGAGCTACAGGCATTAATGGCAGTGGAACCTTTTATAATTTTTTCATCAGGACAGGGTTTCCTTAAGGACAAACCCTACCTTTATGCCAAAGGTGATATCTAGTGTGGCTCTTAACCAAACCATCCATTTGCCAACTTTTTATCCAAACCTCCAAAATAAAGGGGAGAAACTTCTGCATTCTTTGGACATACATAGGCAGCTACACTTCTACTTGGACAAAACAAAAGCTTTCAGGAAAACTGAGCAACTGTTTGTAGCATATGCTGCAGGATCACAGGGCAAGGCTATCTCAAAGCAGACTATATTCAAATGGATAGGACACTGTATTCGTTACTGCTACACACAGCATGGAAAATCAGTCCCAAATAGCATTAGGCCACATTCCACCAGGGCAACAGCCACTTCAACAGCCTTTCTCAGAGGAGTACCTACCAAGGAAATTTTGGAGGCTGCAACTTGGAGTTCAGTGCACACCTTTACCAAGCATTACCACCTGCCTCTTTACTCTAAATCCAGAGCAGGATTTGCCACTGCAGTTCTGCAGGGCCTCATAGCCAATCCTAACTCTTTATAGACCAGCCACCCAGCCTTAGCTTTGGGATTGTACCCAAGTGTAATGACTGCAGCAGTGTAACACGATGAACATAGTACAGTTTTGTACCTACCATAAATGTAGATGTTCGAGTGTTCACACTGCTGCAGTCCAGGTTACCCTCCCTCCATCCCCTCTGAACTAGCTGGACTTATCTGTACCTTTCTATCCTATACAACCTTTGTGGTGTATTTGCTTGTAACTGAAGGTATTGTTTTTTTATTTTATATGTATATTTTTTATTAGCAATATGTATTGCCTACCTACTTGGGGGCACCTGACATCTGGGGCAAGAAGAACTGAAGAAAATGGCATCGGATGCATCTTATATATCCCTGGCGCACTGATGTCAGGGAAGAAGCGACAGCAACCGACACCGGACCAAGACTTTGGAACTCTGGCCGACTGCGGGACCGCCTGACGGCAGGATAACCCAAGTGTAATGACTGCAGCAGTGTGAACACTCGAACATCTACATTTATGGTAGGTACAAAACTGTACTTTTGTTGCTGCTTTTTTGGTTTTGTTCAAACAGGAGAGGACCCAGGACCAATCCCTGTGGGACTCCACTCGTGACTGGTTGGCAGTCTGACTTGGAGTCCGCTACTTTCACACTGTGGGTTCTATCTGTGAGTCAGTTTGTAACCCACCTAGTGATATAGGGGTTGATCGCTAGTTTGGTGAGTTTATCAGTAATTCCTGAGTGGGAAATGGTATCAGAGGCTTTGGCCAGATCGAGGTAGTCTGTATGAACTGCCTTGCCCTCATCTACAGTTCTGGTGACTGATTCAAAGAAGTCAACCAGGTTGAGCAGGCATGATCTACCTTTCACAAAACCAAATTGTGTGGGATCTAGAGTTTGGAGATTCCCTATATCCTTGTTAATTAGGTCCATGATGATGCGCTCCATAGCCTTACATATCAGACTCGTCAGGCTAATGGGGTGATAATTCCCAGGGTCAGTAGTCGCTTCCCCTTTATGGAAAGGGTTGACTGTAGCAGTGCACCATTCAGTTGGGACAAAGCCTGAGGTGTGGCTGTGATTGAACATGGCACACAGATGTGGTGCCAGTTCACTTTGTAGTTCATGTAGAACACATCTAGGGATATTGTTGGGTCCCATGGAAGCTGTATTCTTGGCCTTGGACAATGCAGCTTTAACCTGTGCTGCAGTAATGCTGGGTACCTGGCATTCCTCCGGTGTTGTGATTGGTCCTTTGGGGGGGTAAAGTTGGCACTGAATCTGTCGGCCAGTATGTTGGCAATATCTGTTGGCTTAGTGTAGGAGGTACCATTGTGCAGTAACTCAGAGCAAACCTGGGTATTGCCGTGGAGATTTTTGATATAACTATAGAAAGCTTTGTGGGTGTTTTTAGTGTTGCCGTAATCCTGCCTTCATAGCTGACTTTAGAGGTTTTGATGAGGGATCTCAACTTTTTGTTGAGGCTAATAAGGGAGTTTTCCCAGTCTTGGGACTATACCTTTTTCTGCCACAGTTTCTTCCTTCTGTTGTAGAGTTTATTAATGGCAGGGGACCACCAGATTGGCTTCCTTTTTTTGGAGGAGAATGTCTTGGTTCTGTTGGGTATGGCTAGTTCCATGCATTTATGTAGTGTTCTTACAGTGCATTGGTGTATGGTTCGGCAGTCATGCATCTATTTTCCATTGACATGGGTGCCGTGAAGTTAGCCACCTCTGTTTTTAGGAGCCCAAAGTCAGCTTTGGAGAAGTTTTTCATGGTGGTTACCTTTGCAGGAGGTGTGGGTGAGATGTGGATTTCCATGGTAATTAGTTTGTAGTCGGATCTAACCAGGGAGGTATTGACTATCGGTGTAGAGCAAAATTTGTCCATGTTAGTAATAACCAAGTCAAGGATGTTGCTTCCCATAGTGGGGATAAGAATGAGCTGGTCCAGAGCATTGGAATTGATGAATTTCAGGAAGCGTTGGGCCAGTGTATTGGTGCATGAGTTGTTTTCCCAGTTGATGGAGGGGTAGTTGAAGTCACCTAGTATGAGAGTGTTGGGTTGGACCCTAATAGTTTCCAGGGTGCTTAGGAATGTGGAGTGAGATTCTTGGGACTTGGTTGGGGACCTATAGCAGGCTGTGACCTGAATCACCGTCTTACCCAATGTTAGTTGTTCCTGAAGTATCTCAGATGCATTCTGCTGTGTTACTTGTCTGGAGGTGTGCATATCCTTTATGAATATGGAGACACCACCCCCTTTGGAGCTTTGGTCCATGTTCTGGGGCTGAAACGTGTGGAATGAGTTATAGCATGGTAGCGCAGGAGTGCTTTCTGCTTCTTTAAACCAGGTCTCCGTTACAGCATAAATGTCGATGTTCTCCATTTTGAGGAGTGCTTCGAGCAAGTGCATCTTGAGAGTTAGATTTCTAGCACTGAGCAGTATGACCCCCCCAGATTGCATTTATTTATAACTGTTAAGGTGGTAATTTGGTCTTTTGGGTCATTGCCTAAAAAAGGCAGTATAGGGGTGGCAAGAGCCTTAGCCAGTATCCGGAAACCCAGGTGTGACAGATGCAGGCCATCTCTGGCAAAGCATCAAGGTTTGCCAATCATGTCATCCCAAGCAGACAGATACTGGATCCCCTTAGAATGAGACCAGAAACTTAGCCAGTTGTTGAAGTCAGTCATTTTCTGCTTGTACTGCGGTAGCATTCTGGGCAACGGTAGGATGCTGCTCAGGGCTAGGGTCATACCTGCCTAGGCCACATAATCCGAGAGCTCCTCCATGTCTCTTTTCATGTAGCCCAGGGAGGTGTGTCTCAGGTCATTCACACCCACATGGACAGTGACAGAGTTTTACTTGTTGTGGAGTGACCTGAGTGCATGTGTTGTGTGTTGGATTCTGGCACCTGATAGACAACTGTTACCTTCTCCTTATTCAGCCTAGTGAGTGGGACATCAGTGTGCCTCACTATCAAGTCACCTATGATTAGTATATTGGGTAAGCTCTTTTGCCTTAGGGGCTTAGGTTGAGGGGCACACTGTGTAGGTGACCTATGTGTCTTGTGGTTTGTGCTGTGTTGTGGTGGTCGAGTGCATTTCTGCCTTGGAAGATTCTGCTGTTTGGGTGGATTTCTATTGAGAGCCTCTGCAAAGGTTGGTGTGTGGTTTGCGTTTTTATGTGAGAGCTGTGATGGTGGGTGTTCTAGAGTGCTATGTGTTGCATGTGGTGTGGTGCAGGTATTGACCTTCTCCTCTTGGCCAGCTATTCCGGTCTTGGCTTGAGAGTACATGGCTTCCAATTTGGATGTATAAGTGCATCTCTCACAAGTCTGAGTGTTGGGAGTAAGAGGAGAGGGTTTTCTGTGTACATGCGGCAGTTGCTACACTGCCTCAGAATGCCCAAGTTCACCAGGTTAATAGGAGAAAGCACAAGGAAATGACCGTTAGACATGCCAGGAGGGATGGTCATTATTACTAAGTACTGGAGCTGTTTCTTTGTATGTTCCTTTTACAGGAAAATTGTCACTCAAGGTGTCTGAGTCTGTACAAAGCACTGCCAAACACTTGAGGGGAAACTAATAAGTAGACCCTGAAAATGTAGGAATGGAGTATTTAGGTAGATATTCTGAAGTTAGAAAGAAATCAAGCAGTACTTACTGAAAAGTAAAGAATTAGCTTGTCAAAAATGATGAAAAGTGGGCAGTCGCATGAATGAATACTGCCTGGCTACTACTAATGCTGGTCTCAGCACAGCTTCACTCTGTTGGGATACAATACTCCTTTGCGTCTTCTCTTACCAGAAGGAAAATGTTAGCACCAGTCCCAAGAAGAGAAGCAGACCACGGCCTGTTTGGTGATCCACAGTCTTCATTCAGATGATGCAAGGGTCTGCAGGCTTGTAGCCTTTTTCTGGTAGATGCCTCAAATAGCAACCAGACCAGTCAGGTATATTAAGCACAGACACTCACTCTCCAACCAGAAAGAGTCAAGAATCAATGCACTCTGCTCCTACTCTCACCAGGATCAGAATATATGTACAGATTCCAAGCTATCACCTGTAAAGCAATTATTAAGCTTTCTGGTAGTCAACAGTCTCCAGGAAATAATGTAACTGCAGCCCTTCTCTAACCAGGAGAAAACAGAAGCACTAATCCCAAGATGACTACTGAGAGGCAGAATGTGGGGTCTGCAATAACTGGTGGTCTTGCAACAGATGCTTAAAGGTAAGATGAAAAAAAATGGTTTATCCTAAATACTGCAGTGTGCACTAGAGGAGTTAGATGTGAAAGTAGGTAACTTAAGTTTTACCATTCTAAAAAGTTAAGTTTTAGTGGAGAGTGACTATTTTTAAAACATCAAGATAGATTGAAAGGGGGTGGTCACTTTTATATTCTAGTACTATTTCCACTGTGTGATACCTTAAACCTCTTGAATCAGAGGCGACATGGAATATATGTAAATTACCTTTAAGGATATCAGGTGTTTCAGCTAAATGGCATTTCTGAATGTCCATGACTTTTTCTTTTTACTTTTAAGTCTTTTTATGGACAGTTTCAGGCCAGCAAAGCCAACCCCCTCTAGCTGTGGACATGCATGTTTCTGCCTTCTTATAGGTTCATAGGTTCATAGGTTTATACTAGGCTATCTGCCCTAAGGCATTTATAAGCCTAGCCCAAATTTTTGTGGCTTATGCCACCCCTTATATGAAAAAATACTGTGCCCGTTAGTTTGTTGTGCCTCTGTCCAGCAGTGACACAGATATAATTCCCGGGGTAAACCTACGATCTCCCATCCACAGGTCTAGATTTCTCTTGAACAGAGTCAGCGAGGTGCTCTGCCTCACATGGACCGGGATTTTATTCCACAGCATAGGGAGTCTCTGAGTGATAAATCTATCCCTCCAGCACGTCCTATTTATAGCCGTGCTAAGGTTTAAGTCGCTTGCTCTAGTGGTTTTGGTGGATTTGGATTTTTTGAGGTGGAGCATGTCCATTAATTCCGGGTTGGACATGGCCTTGTATGTCAGGCACATGTCACCTCTGAGCAGACGTTATGCGACTGAATAGAGCTGGAGTTTCTTCAATCTGGCAGCATATGACAGATTTTGGAGTCCCTTTATCCTTTTGGTGAGGAACTTTTGGGGTCTCTCCAATTGCTGCAGATGTCGGGTGAGATACATCCCGAATGGGGCATTGTACTCGATCATTGGTCTGATAAGTGAAGAGTACAGGGGAACAATGACCTCACTAGATCTGGATGTGAATCCCTTCATGATCAGGTGGGCAATGTAGAAGGTCTTTCTAACCACTTTAGCAATGTGAGTGTCAAAAGAAAGGCCACTGTCAACCTGGGTCCCCAGGTCCCTGATAACCTCTTCTGTGCTTAGTGGATTGCCACCTATATGGTAGCTTGGGGTTACCTTGTTTTTCCCGAAGGGTATGACTATACATTTTTTGGCGTTTAACTTCAAGCCATGGCTCTGGCACCAGCTATCTGTTTCCGTGAGTCCCTTCTGAAGGATATCCGTGTCCGATGCACTTTCCACTATGGCGCCCAGTTTGCAGTCGTCTGCAAACTTTGTCAGCCAAAGTCCTCCCATGTTGGCCTGTACTTCTGAGAAGTAGATGCCAAACAATAGGGGCCAAGGACCGAGCCCTGTGGGACACCACTTGTGACCGGCTTGGAGTCTGACACAGCGCCAGCAACTCTAACCCTGTGGGTTCTGTCCTTAAGCCAGTTTGCAACCCATCTTGTGACATATGGGTTTACATTTAAGCTGGTAAGTTTTTCTACAATACCCGAGTGGGGTATTGTGTCGAAAGCCTTTGCAAGGTCAAGGTAGGCTGTATGGACTGCCTTTCCCTCATCAATGGCCTTGGTGACTGTTTCAAGAAGTCGACCAAGTTCAAAAGGCATGATCTTCCCTTGACAAAGCCAAACTGGGTCGGGTCCAATGTCTGCAAGTCCCCTATATCTTTGTTTATGAGCTCCATTATGATCCTCTCCATAGCTTTGCAGACTAGACTTGTTAAGCTTATGGGGCGGTAATTACCAGGGTCCGTGAGGCGCCGCTTTGTGGAGTGGGACCACAGTTGCCGACGCCACTCCTTGGGCACGTATCCTGTGGTAAGGCTGAGATTAAACATCTGCCTTATGTGCGGGTTTAATTCCTCATTTAGCTCGTGTAGCACACAGCCGGGGACACCATCCGGTCCCATTGATGCTGTGTTTTTAGCTTTACAGAGAGCAGCTTTCACCTGCGCATTTGAGATGTCCGGGAGGCTACACTCGGCTGGGATAGTTATCTCTCCTTTAGGGGAGAGGGGTGAAGTTTGCACTGAACCTGTCTGCCAGTATGTTGGCAATGTCTGTGGGTTCAGTGATTTTTGTATCATTTTGGACTAATTCTGAGCATATCTGGGAGTTTCCACCCAGGTTCCTAACATAGCTGAAAAAGGCCTTATGATTGTCCTTTGAATCTATGGCAATTTTTCTCTCAAAATTGGCCTTAGTTGATTTTATGAGTGCTCATATTTTTTTTACTAATAATGATCAGGGTGACTTCCCTTTTATGGATTTTGTTCTATCATGTAATAGCTTTCTCCTCTTATTGTAAAGTTTGTTAATGGCTGGGGTCCACCAGACTGGGCGTTTGCCCTTTGTGGAAAGAGTCTTGGTTTTATTTGGGATTGCCTGATCCATGCAGTCCTGGAGGTGTTCATAGAAGGCACTGGTAAGGGCTTCCAGCTTGGGTTGTGGTTTCCTCTGGCTCAGGGGCCTTGAAGGATACCACACCAGTCTTGAGTAGTGTGAAGTTTGCTTTAGAGAAGTTCTTCACTATGGTCTTTTGTTTGGGGTGGGGCGGGATGTGGATTTCCAGTGAGATTAGTTTATGATCAGATCTCACCAATGAGGGATATACTTCCGGTGTGGAGCATTTTGTCCCCATGTTTGTGACAATGAGATCTAGTATATTTTCTTCTCTCGTGGGAACAGTGACTAGCTGTTCCATGGCATTTGAATTTATGAACTCCAGGAACCGTTGGGCTAGAAAGTTAGGGCTTGAGTAATGTTCCCAGTCTATATTCGGGTAGTTGAAGTCACCCAATATGATGGTGTTTGGAGATACATTTATACCCTCTAGTGTCTTCAGGAAGGCTGTGTGGGGTTCCTGAGTTTGAGAGGGTGGCCTGTAGCATGCTACAATTTGTAGAGCAGTTTTTCCTATGGTTAGTTGCACCTGGATGGTTTCCGAGCTTGATGCGTTGCCACCAACCTGGAGGTGTGGGTATCCTTTATGAATATGGATACACCCCTCCTTTTGTGGTGTGGTCCGGGTTTTTGGGGCCGGAACGCATGATATGAGGTAAAACCTAATAGTGCCGGGGTGCTCTCAGGAGCCTTGAACCAGGTTTCAGTTACAGCACAGACATCGATGTTCTCCATACTGAGAAGGGCCTCGAGTGCGTGCATTTTGAGATTTAGACTTCTGGCATTGAGCAGCATTACCCTCAGTTTCTTCCCATTTCTGTTTTCTAGGGTGGTAGGTTTAGAATTTGAGCCTCGCCTAAAAAAGGCACTATGGGGGTAGCAAGAGCCTTAGCCAATATCCGGAATCCCAGGGGTGACAGGTGCAAGCCGTCCCTTGCGAAGCAGCGTGGCTTGTCAAGCATGTCATCCCAGGCAGACAGACACTGGATCCCCTTTGAATGACACCAGACATTAAGCCAATTGTTAAAGCTGATCATCTTGTCTCTATATTGTGGCATCATTCTTGGTGAAGGAAGGATACTGCTCAGGGTTAGGGTCATACCTGCCTGGGCTACATAATCAGAGAGCTCCTCTATGTCTCTTTTCGTGTAGTCCAGGGAGGTACGTCTCAGGTCGTTCACACCAGCATGGACAATGACTGTGTCATATCTGTACTTGCCGTGGAGTGACCCGAGTGCTTGTGTTATGTGGCGGATTCTAGCGCCCGATAGGCAGCTTACTGTGACCCTCTCCTTGTTCAGCCTGGTGAGTGGGACGACAGTGTGTCTGACTATGGAGTCACCTATGACAAGTATGTTTGGTGTTGTATTTGGCCTTAAGGGCTGTGACTGCTTTGCACACTGCTTTTGTGGTTTATGTGTTGCTTGTGGGGTGTCTTGAGGTAGCAGTTGTTTGGGTGTCTGCTTTGGAGGCCTCTGCTGTTTAGGTAAATTTTTACTCAGAGCCTCCGAGTATGTCTTTGTGTGTTTATGTGTTTGATTCAGTGGAGTGGTAGCATTATGTGAGGCTGGTTTTGTGGTGTGTGTAGTTGCCTTCTCCTCCTGTCTGGTCTTGCCAGTCCTGAGTTGAGAGAGCTCAGCCTCCAGTTTGGCTAAATAGCTGCATCTCTAAGTATTTGTGTTATGTGGGAGGAGGAGAGGGTTGTCTGTGTACATGAGGCAGTTATAACATTGCCTCAAGATTCCCAGATTCACCAGCTGGACCGGAGAGGAGATTGACAACTGACCTTTGGACATGCTAGAATAATATTGGGAAATCCTTAATTGAAAACAAGGGCCAGTGGGGAGTGAGGGTGTAGTGCTTTTAATTTTTAGTGCTGACTTATATAATTGCTTTAGTGAGCAAGTGCCAGGTAACTTGAGTGCAATGTGTTACAAGTAACTAAATGCATAAACGACAAACAGTAACTTTCTTTCAAGTGAAACAAGGAAATAAGTACAGTAAGCAATGCAGATATCACTAGTGATCCACAGAAGCGCTGAGAAGTTGCGTATTAGTTGGAATTAGCTTCCAGGGAAATAACAAGCAAACAAACAACAAGCATATAAACAAAGCTAGATTCAGCAGGCCTGGATCTAGTCTATGCTAGAGCAAACAAGGTGAACCAATTTCAGTAATATACAGTTCAAATATTCAGGCACTATAAACCTTTAACCAGAAATTCCCAGCTCAGAAGGGCAGAGTCCAGCCTCTTCTCCCACAAGAGTGCAGACCACGAACCTTCTTAATGTAAACTAACTGGCCTGAAGCCCAAGTGCCTAAACCAGAACTAATACACTTGGGCACTGGGCTCTCAATCAGCAGTTCCCAACGTAGAAGGATGAAAGCTACCTGTCCTGCCACCACAGTGCTTGCCACAAACCTTCCTAATGTAAAACAACTGGTCTGAAGCCCAAGTGCTTAATCCAAAAGACTTGAATGATAGCTACACTTTAATCAAGTTACAACCAAGCAGTAATAAATACCATTGAATACTTTAGAGAATGTCTGGATTAGTGCTCAAGTTACACAAACAAAGCTAGATCCAGCAGGCCCGAATCCAGTCTATGCCACAGCAAACAAGGCGCACCAACTTCAGTAAGAAACAGTTCAGATATGCATGCACTATAAGCCTTTAACCAGAAATTCCCAGCTCAGAAGGGCAGAGTCCAGCCTCTCCTCCCACAAGAGTGCAGACCACGAACCCTCTTAATGTAAAATAACTGGCTTGAAAGCCCAAGTGCTTAAACCAGAATTAATACACTTTTAGAATAACAGACACTGAGCCCTCAATCAGCAGTTCTCAACCTAGAAGGATGTAAGCTACCTGTTCTGCCACAACAGTGCAGACCACAAACCCTCTCAGTGCAAAACAACTAACTGGTCCGAAGCCCAAGTGTTTAAACCAAAAGGCTTAGAATGAGTTACACCAAGCAGTAATAAATACAATTGAGTATTTTAAGATGATGCAAAAGTAAAAAGAAGTAGGTAAAAACACAAGTACAGTAAAAGCAGATGAAATTTTTTTTTTTTTTTTTTTTATTCCTGAACAAGTGCTGAGATCAAAGAAACAGATTTGAGTGCTGAAACTAGAAAACTGGCTAGTTATAAGAAAAAATAACAAGCTAGAAGGCTTCCCTCAAACACAGAAGGGCTTGGGGGCTCAGAAGCCTACAAATAGTCTGTACCACTTAACAAGAAAGGCAGGAAATAAGCTTAATTTTTTTTTCTATTTCCCAGATGCTCTCTTTGTACACAGTAGGAGTGCCTGAAATCAGAATATGATCTCACTGCACTCAGTTGAGTGAGCAAATGAGATGGGCCCAGAGGCAGGCTGAGGGGCGGGCAGTTTCAATGCCACTAAGATTAACACCAAAACAAAATCAGGGTGGGTGGGAATAACTGAAGAGCAGAATAACTTCAGTTAAAAATTCCTTCAACACACCTTCATACACAGTTTAAATCAAATTAAATACTGTATAATACTGTATTTTTTTTTTTGCAGATAAAGGTACTTAAATTCTCTTATACGTCCAGTTGAATATAACCAAGTTCTTAGCTGGCCAAGCTGAAGTTTTAAAGCAGGAATTATTTCACATGCACCTGTTTAAATATGCAAGGACAGGAAATCAAAGAATGTGGCTACCCCCACACCTGTAATTACTAGCAAATAACAAAATTCAGCCAACACTAGCTTCAGTTCAAGTTACTGAAGAGCAGAATAACTTCAGTTAAAAATTCCTTCAACACTCCTTCATACACAGTTTAAATCAAATTAAATACTGTATAATACTGTATTTTTTTTTTTAAAAAGAGCAGATAAAGGTACTTAAATTCTCTTATACGGCCAGTTGAATATAACCAAGTTCTTAGCTGGCCAAGCTGAAGTTTTAAAGCAGGAATTATTTCACATGCACCAGTTTAAATATGCAAGGACAGGAAATCAAAGAATGTGGCTACCCCCACACCTGTAATTACTAGCAAATAACAAAATTCAGCCAACACTAGCTTCAGTTCAAGTTACTGAAGAGCAGAATAACTTCAGTTAAAAATTCCTTCAACACTCCTTCATACACAGTTTAAATCAAATTAAATACTGTATAATACTGTATTTTTTTTAAAAAAAAGAGCAGATAAAGGTACTTAAATTCTCTTATACGTCCAGTTGAATATAACCAAGTTCTTAGCGGGCCAAGCTGAAGTTTTAAAGCAGGAATTATTTCACATGCACCAGTTTAAATATGCAAGGACAGGAAATCAAAGAATGTGGCTACCCCCACACCTGTAATTACTAGCAAATAACAAAATTCAGCCAACACTAGCTTCAGTTCAAGTTACTGAAGAGCAGAATAACTTCAGTTAAAAATTCCTTCAACACTCCTTCATACACAGTTTAAATCAAATTAAATACTGTATAATACTGTATTTTTTTAAAAAAAAGAGCAGATAAAGGTACTTAAATTCTCTTATACGTCCAGTTGAATATAACCAAGTTCTTAGCTGGCCAAGCTGAAGTTTTAAAGCAGGAATTATTTCACATGCACCAGTTTAAATATGCAAGGACAGGAAATCAAAGAATGTGGCTACCCCCACACCTGTAATTACTAGCAAATAACAAAATTCAGCCAACACTAGCTTCAGTTCAAGTTACTGAAGAGCAGAATAACTTCAGTTAAAAATTCCTTCAACACTCCTTCATACACAGTTTAAATCAAATTAAATACTGTATAATACTGTATTTTTTTTTTTAAAAAGAGCAGATAAAGGTACTTAAATTCTCTTATACGTCCAGTTGAATATAACCAAGTTCTTAGCTGGCCAAGCTGAAGTTTTAAAGCAGGAATTATTTCACATGCACCAGTTTAAATATGCAAGGACAGGAAATCAAAGAATGTGGCTACCCCCACACCTGTAATTACTAGCAAATAACAAAATTCAGCCAACACTAGCTTCAGTTCAAGTTACTGAAGAGCAGAATAACTTCAGTTAAAAATTCCTTCAACACTTCTTCATACACAGTTTAAATCAAATTAAATACTGTATAATACTGTATTTTTTAAAAAAAAAGAGCAGATAAAGGTACTTAAATTCTCTTATACGTCCAGTTGAATATAACCAAGTTCTTAGCTGGCCAAGCTGAAGTTTTAAAGCAGGAATTATTTCACATGCACCAGTTTAAATATGCAAGGACAGGAAATCAAAGAATGTGGCTACCCCCACACCTGTAATTACTAGCAAATAACAAAATTCAGCCAACACTAGCTTCAGTTCAAGTTACTGAAGAGCAGAATAACTTCAGTTAAAAATTCCTTCAACACTCCTTCATACACAGTTTAAATCAAATTAAATACTGTATAATACTGTATTTTTTTTAAAAAAGAGCAGATAAAGGTACTTAAATTCTCTTATACGTCCAGTTGAATATAACCAAGTTCTTAGCTGGCCAAGCTGAAGTTTTAAAGCAGGAATTATTTCACATGCACCAGTTTAAATATGCAAGGACAGGAAATCAAAGAATGTGGCTACCCCCACACCTGTAATTACTAGCAAATAACAAAATTCAGCCAACACTAGCTTCAGTTCAAGTTACTGAAGAGCAGAATAACTTCAGTTAAAAATTCCTTCAACACTCCTTCATACACAGTTTAAATCAAATTAAATACTGTATAATACTGTATTTTTTAAAAAAAAGAGCAGATAAAGATACTTAAATTCTCTTATACGTCCAGTTGAATATAACCAAGTTCTTAGCTGGCCAAGCTGAAGTTTTAAAGCAGGAATTATTTCACATGCACCAGTTTAAATATGCAAGGACAGGAAATCAAAGAATGTGGCTACCCCCACACCTGTAATTACTAGCAAATAACAAAATTCAGCCAACACTAGCTTCAGTTCAAGTTACTGAAGAGCAGAATAACTTCAGTTAAAAATTCCTTCAACACTCCATACACAGTTTAAATCAAATTAAATACTGTATAATACTGTATTTTTTTTTTAAAAAAAGAGCAGATAAAGGTACTTATCAGCACAGCATAAGAGGAATGTTTGACTTTTGGAAACACAGGGTAGTCATGGAAACGCAGGGTAGTCATACCCAACTGATATTCATAAACCTAAGGGTGTCAACAAAATATCCCAACTGACAAACTAAAACAATGAGTAAAAAGGCCACACAGGAAAACCAGTTGGTTAAAAACACAAAAAGAAAAATCTAGCAAAGCTAGAATTTCCACTGTGTGATAACTTAAACCTCTTGAATCAGAGGCAACATGGGATATATATAAATTACCCTTTAAGGATATCCGGTGTTTTAGCTAAATGGCATTTCTGAATATCCATGACTTTTTCTTTTTACTTTTACTTTTAAGTCTTTTTACTTTTACTTTTAAGTCTTTTTATGGACAATTTCAGGCCAGTAAAGCCAAATCCCTCTAGCTGTGGACATGCATGTTTCTGTCTGACATCACCAGCACAGCATAAGAGGAATGTTTGACTTTTGGAAACACACGGTAGTCATAAAACTTCGGGTTTCAAAAAATGTGGTAAGTGCAGCCAGAAGATGTCCCTGACAAATGGGACACATCAGTTGTGTTTACTGTTTGGGTGCCCTTCATCTGTAAGAGTCCTGCTCATTTTGTCATGCCTTTAGCTCTGGGGTGTTAATGGAGCATAAAAACTGATTGTTAGAGGTCTATTAAAAACCCTTTTGCAGAGGCTTTAGAAGGGAATCAAGAGTTCAAAGTCTACTGATAAATCCCCTTCTTCCAGGTCAGAGAAGTTGGGGAAAAGGACTTCACCATTGGCTTCTTCTTCGGAGCTGCCTTAAAAAATGTCTAAAGGTGCTGTCTCGGAACCAAGGGCTCCTGGTTCAGGAAAATCTCCCTCTTTGGCTCCAGTTGTGGTTGCAGAGCCGATAGTGTTCCAGTTTCAGAGCCGGTCCCCTGTATTGGAGCCGGTATCTCTGAATTTGAGGTCTCCATTGCTGCAATCAGTGAGATCTCTGGCCTTGTCCTCCCGATCCTCCAGAAGCTTATTGGATGATGATGATGTGGAGCGGGTAGTGATGAGACTCCTATGGACACTGGCGGTAGCTAAAATTCTGTCGACTCTGGCCCAGAAGGAACCAAAGCCGACAAAGACCACTTCCTCTTCTTCGGTTCCTCCTCCGACCCGATCTGCCATTTCAGAGCCAGAGCGCTTGGACCCGGTGGCAGCAGAACTGTCGGCACCGAGACCTCCCACAGGATCGTCGATTCCAACAACTGCTCTGACTTCCTTGGTTTCATCGGAATTTGAGGAGTCTTAAGAGCCGATGTTCTGCCATCGGGTCCGCCGAGGGGAGTCAGGTTGGGCTTCACCTTAGACACCGACCTCGAGTCAGAAGGGTCCCCATGGTCACCCTCTGAGGATGTCTCTTTTGTGGACATCCTAGAGATCCTTAAACAGAGAGGTGGCTGGAAGCCCACCAGCCCTTTTGAGGATGAGTCGGTGTACCAGGAAGCTTTTGGGTCTTGCCCTTCCACCTCTTGGGTGTCTCCGCCTTTTGATCAGTTAATGAATGTAGTTAGTCAAAAGGCATGGGACTCTCCAGATTCAGTGGAACCTGTTCCTAGGAGGCCAAATGAATTCATCACAGCACCTACAGAAAGGGAGATCGTGAGTAAGGGTGTCCCAGTAGATGCTATGGTGGTGGTGGCAGCCACCAAGAAGAAATTGTCAGAGACTTCCTCATCTGTTCATCCACCGAACAAAGTCTTGAATGATGGACAGATATGGAAAGTGTATGTTTTCATCAGCAGCATTTACCCTCAGATCGCTGAACTACCTCACCCATTTCACTAGTCTGCAAACGGATCTGCTGAAGGACATAGAAGATACTCTTCAAGATACCATAGCTGCAGAAGTTTCGGATAAGGTTTCCTCCCAGCTCACTACCTTAAACTCTGTGGTAAACCCCTCCATGTGACTTATTTCCTTTGCGGCTGATGAAACGAGTAGGGCACTGGGTACAGGAATTTCCCTAAGGAGACATTCCTGGATGCGCTTATGCAATTTCGAAGAACTCTTCAAATCTTCCTTTATTATTGTCCCTTTTGACAGCTCATCTTTGTTCGGGCCAAAAGTTAAAGAGACCCTAACCAGCTGCAAATAGGAGGGAAAGACTCTTTCTGCCACTGGAGTCCATTTCTCCCTTCCTCCCAGCCCTTATCCCAAAGGTCATCAGGGGGGAAAAATGTGGTTTTGTAAGTCACAAAGAGCTTTCCCGGATGCACATGGTGATTCTTCCCTCAGGGGCAGAGGGGGAAGCAACAATGGAAGACACCAACCACGTGGCAGAGGAGGTCCGCAAAACCAGGGTGACAGGGATTTGTCCTTTGGTAAACCCTTTCACTGCTCCTGAGAGGAGGCCCATTTGTCCATCTCTGGAGGCAGTCGGGGGTCGCTTGTCCCTGTACCCAAACGCCTGGTTAGAAATAACAAAAGACAAATAGGTACAAGCGATCATATCCAGAGGATACTACATACCCTTTTCCTCTCCCCCGTTACACAAAAAATCAGTCCCAGATGTTCCACCCAGTCAAAAGGATCATGCGACTCTAGAAATACAAAAGTTGCTAGAAAAAAGAGCCACCCAAGATGTCCCCACAGACCAAATTGGATCCAGGACTTACTCAAGGTTCTTTTTAGTTCCAAAAAAGACAGGGAACTGGTGACCCATTCTGGATCTCAGCAGACTAAACAAGTCAGTCAAGAAGTCAGAGTTCCAGATGATGACACTGCAGTCAATTCTCTCCTTCGTGGGGAAAGATGATTGGATGTGCTTGATAGATCTCCAGGAATGCGTACTACCACATAAAGATGGACAGGCGATCCAGGAGAAATCTGCGCTTTTGGCTGGGAGCCAGTCAGGGGTTAGCCTAATGGTTAATGTGTTTGCCTTAAAACACAAATTGCAGGGTTTGAGTCTCGCAAGGGATAATTGGCTAGGCTTAAAATGGCTCAGAAGGGCACTTAGCCTAGTACTAATCTATGAATCTATGAATGAATTACCAGTTTCGAGCTCTGCCTTTTGGTCTCACTACAGCCTCCAAAGTGTTCACCAAATGCATGGCAGCAGTTATGGCTCACTTGAGGCGTCTAGGATTCCGGGTGTTTCCGTACTTAGATGACTGGCTCCTAACCGCCACCACCAAGCATCTACTAACCAGAGCGAGAGACACCACCATTCATATTTGTTCTCAGCTAAGCATCACGATAAACTCTGAAAAATCTGCCTTGTTGCCATCACAGTATATTGTATTCATAGGGGCAGACTTAGACATAAGACTGATGTTAGCCAAATTTCCCCCTGAGAGGATTCAAACTTTGCATTATCAAATAAAAACCTCTTAACTAAGAAAAAAGTACAAGGAAAGGTTGTTCTGAGAGTTTTGGGTACCATAGCAGCAGCAATAACTCTGATACCTTTAGCTCATCTGCACATGAGCATTCATCAATGGTTATTTTCCACCCAGTGGTCCATGCAGGAACTGCCCATGACTCACAGAATTATCATTACAGAATCCTGTAAGAAAGACCTGCGCTAGTGGCTTCACTCCACTCAAGTGACCTCAGGTCAACTGTTTGTCTTCCCACAACTGATAGCCACAGTGACCATGGATGCTTCCCAGATAGGGTGGTGGGGGGGGCATTGTCTGGGGAAGATTTTCCAAGGTGTGTGGCAGGAAAATTAGTACCCCTTGCATATCAACGTCCTAGAGATGAGAGCGGTGCTGTTGGTGTTGCAAGCATTCCAGACCTCCCTTCCACAAGGAACAATTGCATTTCAAACAGACAACATGTTGGTTGTGTGGTACATAAAGAAGCAAGGAGGAATCAAATCCTACTCCCTATGTTGCGAGGCCCAGAGAGTATGGCAATGGGCAGTCTCTTCCCAACGTTTTCTGATAGCAATGCACATCCCAGGGAAGTTCACCATGATAGCGTACAAACTCAGCAGAGCTATTCTGATGCCTCACAAGTGGTCCCTGAAACAGGAAGTTGTGGAAGAGATTTTCTGCAAGTGAGGTCAGCCTTGCTGTGACCTCTTTGCCACGTCCATGAATGCCAAATGCAGCAGCTACTTTGCCCTAACCCCCCCTATGGGGGAGTCACCAAGGGATGCACTTGTACACAATTGGCCCCCGGGTCTCCTCTACGCTTTTCTCCTGTTTCCTTAACCCCAAAGTCCTTCAGAAAGCCAGCACGTTGAGAAGCAATTTGATACTCATCGCCCCATACTGGCCTCATCAGATTTGGTTCCCCTTTCTATGGCCCCATCTTCAAGAGAACCGTGGATTCTGGACCCAGTTCCAGACCTCCTGAGTCATCCGTCAGGGGTGCTTCATCCATCAATTCAAACCCTCAAATTGACAGCTTGGCTGCTCCAGTTCCACACATAGCCAGGCTTCCAGATATTTCCCCTGCAGTAAAACATATTTTGATTTTGTCTCATAAGACCTCAGCCAGAAAGTTATATTCTAGGAAATGGAAAAGATTTTCCTGTTGTGCTTTCAACAACCACATTGATCCCTTTACTGCACCCATAACAGCCATATTAGATTTTCTTGCCAAGCTTTTTAATGAAGGTGCAGCTGCTGCTACTATCCGAGTCCAATTAGCTGCTATGTCGAACTTTCACATTGGAGAAATGGAACAAAAAATCATGTCCCACAGGCTTTGTAAAGCTTTTTTAAAAGGTTAATTCTTACTGAGGCCTCCAGTGAAAGAACCTCCAGTGCCATGGGACCTAAACTTTGTTTTATCTGCCTTGATCCTTCCCACCTTCGAACCTGCATCATCTTGTGACCTAAAGTTTTTAACATGGAAGACAACCCTTTTGGTAGCCATCACATCTGCTAGACGGGTGTCAGAGCTTCAAGCTTTATCAGTACGTCCCCCTTACATGACTTTCCACAAGGATAGAGTTTCCCTATGAACCAACCCTTCATTTCTTCCAAAAGTATGTTCAGAAACAAATCTAAATCAATCCACTGACTTACCTGTCTTTTTCCTTAACTATGGCAACAAGGCGGAGTACAAATTACACCAACTAGATGTACACAGACAGCTATGTTTCTATCTTGACAGAACAAAGGAGTTCATGAAATCAGACCAGCTGTTTGTATCCTTTTCTGTTAAAAAGAAGGGTGCTCCCATATCCAAGGTTACATTTTCCAAGTGGCTTACTGACTGCATAACTTTCACATACAAATCTCATAGTAGAGAACTTCCAGGTAAAGTAAAAGGTCAGTCCACAAGAGCTATAGAACCTCGTTGGCCTTTCAGGCAAAGCTACCCTTGGATTCAATTTGTGCAGCAGCAACATGGGTAAAGCCATACCTTTATCACTCATTACAAAGTCGATTTGGCCTCCAGGAACAGGGCCTCCTTTGGATCCACTGTTCTGAAGAATATTTTCCCTTGAGCCACCCAAGAAAGAAGGTCCTAGGGATGCTGTCCAACCAGCAAGAATGAAGGCGAGATAGGACAGCATAACATAAAGAAGTTGTGTACTCACCATAACGTTCCATGATTGTTGTCCATCTCACCTTCATTCTTGCATCTCACCCTCCCTCTCCCACCTTCACTCCTGGAGGAACGAGTGGGCTTCCTTTCAAAAATTGAAGAGGATATTCTCTGAATCTCTTCTAATCTCTTCTGAGTCTCTTTTTGGATATATACATACATAATGTATATGTGTATAGATATATATATATATATATATATATATAGGGATAGTAACTATAATGTTTGCAAACAAGATCTGGGTATTCTTCCCAGTGCATGATGGGATGGGGTGTAGCCACGAGCCGATGGAAGCTCTCGAGCTTTTGGATGCTCGGTTCCTAACCCAACTAGCAAGAATGAATGTGAGATGGACAACAAACATGGAACATTATGGTGAGTACATAACTTCTTTTTCTGCAACCAGCTGACCTTAATATAGTCAGTGACAGTATTGCAACAGCTTTGAACTTTAACACTATACACCTGAATACAGTCATAGACTCCACCTCATTGAATGCACTGGACCCCATTGATTTCCCTTTTTTAGATCAGCAGTTTCCTATGTCAGAATCCCACCTGCAGAGAATGAAAGCAATACATACTCAACAACCCAGGAAACATTACAACTGCCCAGTAACTCGTAGTCAGTCCAAGAAGTAGAACAACTTGATGTTCTTCGTGTTTCACTGTTGCAGTCATTACATTTGGGTAATCCTGCTGGCAGGTTGCCCTCAGTCGGCCTGAATTCCAAAGTCTTGGGTCCTGTGTCTTTAATCTATCGAAGTATAAACTAACCAAAGATGAAGAGTCTGTTCTTAATAAAGGATTACCTTTGCACCTGCTTATACTGCTGACATTGAGAAGACACTTTTTGAAGTGAAATATTTCATTAGAACCCTGAATTTAAAGGGTTCTCTTGGTTCTAACTCTACATATAACGTAAGTACATTGAAATGCTCTAGTATGTTTATGCCAGTAATTAATTCAATAATTCATGTGTTTGAAAAGGCGGTTGAGCATGATATTTATGACATCCTCACTAAAAATAAGAAAAGTAGGTTTTATAATCTTGCTGCAAATGAACATTTGACAGTTGTATCGTTGAGCAAAAACCCTGACATTGTTATTAAGAATGCTGACAAGGGAGGTGGGTTTGTTATCCTGCCGTCAGGCGGTTCCCCAGTCAGCCTGAGTTCCAAAGTCTTGGTCCGGCGTCGGTTGCTGTCGCCTCCTCCCTGACGTCAGTGTGACAGGGGTATATAAGATGCAGCCGACGCCATTTTCTTCAGTCTTTCTTGCCGTGCGGTGCCCGAAGCAAAAGCAGTTCGCAAGTGCCTGTCGGCCAACTCCTGAGATTTTCATTCCGAATCCAGAACCGAAGTCTTCCACAAAGCTAAGTACCCCGTTGGGGAAACTTTTTCTTGCCTCAGACCGATGTCAGTAAAAGTTAATAACTGTATTTCTTGTGGGAAGCAAATACCTTATAAGGATTTCCATTCCTATTGTATACCATGCCTAGGCCCAGACCACGACGTCACTGGTTGCCGTTTTGTGCTAGGTTTAACAAGCGCACTATTAAACTTCGGTTTGATTTTGCCCGACATTATTTTGGCAGAAAATTCAATTACATGCCGTCGGAGCTTCCGACGACCGGAATATATAAGAAGTGCAAAGACAAGGACAGGCATCCAAGGTCCAAAACTGACGATGAGGCCTCTTCTAGGCCAGTCGCCGGTTCTCCGGTTTTCAGCGAGGCACCTTCGCAGTCCCTGACGACCGCTTCTGCAGAACCACAGGCTGCCTCCGACTCCCACGTGGAGCTGGCTGGGCCTTTGGATGCACAACTTTTTCAGCCTACTGAAACTAACCCTTCAGAGGGAACCGAAGTAGCTGAGCAATCCACAGCTTCAGAGGGTGTTTTCAGACCTACTCAGTTAAGCATTAAACCCTCTGCTAAGTCTAAGCCTCCCTTAAAAACAAAGAAACAAGTACAGCTTTCTCCAGGGCAGGCCTCCATGCCTAAGAAACAAATGCTCAAAATGGCCGAAGACCTAATCACCCTGATCAGGGGGTCCCATCCCCCTCCTGATAAAGAGCCAGGACAGGATGCAGACTATGACTCATTCGACCAGGTGTCAATTTCTTCAGAATTCATCCTCAGACCTAGGATATTCTTTACCCCCTTATGAGTTTTCTGATGCTGAGGAATCAATTTCATCAGCCTCTCCGCCTGAGGACTTCTCCTTTGGGGAAACCTTACATACCATGAGGGAGCATTTCCATTGGGAAGGCCAGGATTACTCAGAATTCAAGAAAAGGCTCAGAGACTTCCTTTTATTACCTCAACATAGACCCCTTGCTATTCCGCCAGTGTTAGATATTGTGGATGATGTGTATACTGAATCCAGCTTAAATCCTGACTCCTTACCTCCAGCCCCAGTAAAACCTGACAGAAATTACAGAGTCCCTCACTCACACAAATTTCTGTATAAAAGCCCTGTTGCTGACCCTGAAACTATTTCTCAGGGACCCAAAGGGATTAAGGCCTCATCAGCAAAAAACCCAGTTCCTTCTGACAGAGATTCCTGAGCATTAGACAGATGGGGAAAGAAAGTATATACGTCTGCAACTTTAGCAATGAGAGCTTTAAATTGCCAGTTTCACATGCTAAAATATCAGCAATTTTTGATGTCTCAGTTGAAACAAAAAATGCTTCCAGATTCAGATCCTCCTAATTTTAAAGAAATCCAGGATGTATTGCATGCAGCTGAACAAGTGGGAAAACATACTTTGCAATGTGGTTTTGATTCTTTAGAGGCCTCCTGTAGAGCAGCAGTTACAGGCTCGGTCATTAGAAGACATGCTTGGTTAAAAGAACATACGTTACCAGATCATGTTAAAGCAAAATTATTGGATGCACCTTTGCAGCGGGATGTTTATTTGGAGTTAAGGCAGAAGAGGTATTAAAGAAGATGGAGGATAAGGCAAAATCTATGCAAACGGTGAAGGATTTCTTACAGGTTCAGCCTCCTCGATTTAGCAGAAATTGGCCAACAAAGAATTGGTCCTTTCCAGTTACAGACAGACCTCAAAGGGGCAGATACAGACATCCAAGAGGTAGAGGTCAACCACAAGGTCCTTACAGGCCTCGACAATGGGGTACACCAGGCCAGAAAGAAGGGAAATACAGGCCCCAACCATATAAAAAGCAGCCTCAATGACTTCCCACTACAGCTGCCAAACAGCCCTCTCTTGGCAGCCCCCTTAGGAGGAAAACTGGCACTTTTCTATCACAATTGGCATTGGATCACCAAAGACAAATGGGTTCTCAACATTGTATCTCAGGGTTACAGGTTCCACTTTCACACTCTGCCAAGGTTAAAAGGAATGCCAAATCTGCCACCAAATCAATGGGCAGAGGCTCAAAAACAAATTACAGTACTCATGGACATGAGAGCTATTCAGAAGGTACCACCACAGGAGCAAGGACAAGGATTTTACTCAAGACTCTTTCTAGTTCCCAGAAAGGACAAAGCCTCGAGGCCTATTCTGGATCTTTCTTCTCTAAACACTTACCTGGATGTTCCGAAATTCAAAATGTTGACACTACAGCAGCTTCTTCCCATGCTGGGCAAGAAAGCTTCGCTCATGACCTTGGACCTCAAGGAGGCATACCTGCATGTCCCTGTCAGACAAAATTGCAGAAGATACCTCAGATTCATAGCTGGTTCAATGTACTGTCAATTCTCTGCACTGCCCTTTGGTTTATCTACTGCGCCCAGGGTCTTCACAAAGTGCCTGGCACCAGTAATTGCATTTTGCAGACAGAAAGGAATTCAAATTTATCAGTACCTGGACGACTGCCTGATTCAAGCAGAGAGCAAGGACATTCTTCTAAAGCATCTGGCGTTCGTAAAAAAGTTATTAAGTTGCCTGGGGTACACAGTAAACGAAAAGAAATCAAAACTAGTGCCCTCACAAGAGATAATATTCCTGGGTGCCAGCTTGAACACAACGGCCCAGATGGCTTATCTCATGCCAGACAAACAAGGCCAACTGACTCAATACTTTCAATTGATGGCAACAAAGACCCAACTCCCTGCAAGAAAAATTCTGCAGGCCTGGGGTTACATGGCATCTTGCATGCTACTAATTCCATATGCCAGACTGCATATGAGGAAACTACAATGGTACCTAAAGAGTGTATGGTCCCAACACTGTCAAAGTTTGGAAACAGTTATACCACTAATTCCTTGCCTTCAACAGGAGTTTCGATGGTGGGCTCAAGCTTGTCACCTCAACAAGGGACAGCCTTTTACTCAACCCACAGCCAGGCAAACACTGACAACAGATGCATCGGATTACGCCTGGGCAGCGCACATGGCAGGAAAATGTATTCAGGGCGAGTGGCCCGCAGAACAAAGGCATCTTCACATCAATCAAAAAGAGATGCTAGCTGTACAAAATGCCCTTATATCTTTCAAGGACCTGCTGCATCCAGGACAACTATTACTAAAGACAGACAACACCACAGTTATGTGGTACATAAACAAGCAAGGTGGCACACACTCCTACCCCCTTTGCAGACAAGCTATGACCTTGTGGAACACAGCTCTAGACTACCAAGTTCATCTGCAAGCACAATTCCTGCCAGGAGAGAAAAACACACTGACAGACGACTTAAGCAGAAACATCATGGATCCCCACAAATGGGAATTGAATCCACAAATATTCAGAATGATAACACAGAAATAGTGGAGCCCGGACATAGATCTGTTTGCATCCCCAATGAACTGCCAGCTACAGAAATTCTGCACAAGGAGTTACCATCCACAAGCATGGAAAGTGGATGCCCTCTCATTCAGCTGGGAAAACCTAAAAGTATACGCTTTCTCACCTCTACCTCTTCTTCCAAAGGTACTCATAAAAGCCAGGCAAGAAGAGCCAAAGATGATCCTGACTGGCCACGCCAGCACTGGTACCCAATCTTAAAGAACTTAGCTCAAGAACCACCCTGGATTTTGCCTCAAACCCCACATCTGCTGACTCAGCACAACAATCAGATACTTCACAGCCAGCTAAAGACCTTAAACCTAGCTGCATGGAAAATTCCTTAGTCAAGCAAGCAATGCCTCTCTCCAAAGCTGTTATGGATGTCATTTTGGAGGCCAGAAGACCTAGTACCAGGAAAGCCTATTTGGATAAATGGAAGAGAGTCTGTGCCTGGAACCAGGCTCACAGCCTTGACCCTCTTGTCCCAAACATTCCTCAGATACTACAATATTTAACTGAGATGCTGGACAAGGGCCTGTCCTTTTCATCCGTCAAGATCCACGCCTCTGCCATTTCTGCTCATTACAACATGGATCCACCAATTTTCTCTAATCCTTTGCTAAAACAGTACCTCAGAGGGGCAAAAAACATAAGACCGCCCCGTAGAGCACCTACTCAAACTTGGGACCTCAACTTTGTTTTGGAAAAATTAACTTTACCTCCTTTTGAGCCAGCTAACACAGCAGAATTAAAATATATCTCTTGGAAAACTGCTCTGCTACTGGCAATAACATCAGCACGAAGAGTTTCAGAATTACAGGCACTAATGGCAGTGGAACCTTTCCTCATTTTCCACCAAGACAGGGTGTCTTTAAGAACTAACCCTACGTTTATGCCAAAGGTGGTATCAAGTGTGGCTCTAAACCAAACTATTCACTTGCCAACTTTTTATCCAAAACCACAGAATAAAGGGGAGAGACTACTGCATTCTTTGGACATTCACAGGCAGTTACGCTTCTACTTGGACAAAACCAAAGCTTTCAGAAAATCTGAGCAATTATAGGTAGCATATGCTGCAGGAGCACAGGGAAAAGCCATTTCAAAACAGACTATTGCAAAATGGATAGGACATTGTATACGTTTCTGCTATACACACCATGGGAAACCTGTACCTAGCAGCATTAGATCTCACTCCACCAGGGCAACAGCCACTTCAACTGCCTACCTCAGAGGAGTACCTACCAAGGGTATTTTGGAAGCAGCAACATGGAGGTCTGTGCATACCTTCACCAAGCATTACAATTTGCCTTTATACTCCAAATCCAGAGCTGGCTTCACCACTGCTGTGCTGCAGGGCCTTATAGCCACCCCTAATGCCTTATAGAACCAGCCACCCTACCTCAGCTTTGGGATTCCACCCAAGTGTAATGACTGCAGCAGTGTAACACGATGAACATAGTACAGTTTTGTACCTACCATAAATGTAGATGTTTGAATGTAAACACTGCTGCAGTCCAGGTTACCCTCCCTCCTTCCCCTCTTACTTGCTGGTACGTACCTATGTCTTCTACCCTTTACTACCTATGGGGAGTATTTGCTGGTAACTGAAGGTTGTTGTTTGCTTTTCTTATGTATGTTTTACTAGCAATTTGAATTGCCTACCTATTTGGGGGCACCTGACATCTGGGGCAAGAAAAACTGAAGAAAATGACGTTGGCTGCATCTTATATACCCCTGTCGCACTGACGTCAGGGAGGAGGCGACAGCAACCGACGCCGGACCAAGACTTTGGAACTCAGGCCGACTGGGGAACCGCCTGACGGCAGGATAACCCAAGTGTAATGACTGCAGCAGTGTTTACACTCGAACATCTACATTTATGGTAGGTACAAAACTGTACTTTTTAGATGCTTCCTTTTACATTGACAATATGTCCCAAATGCTAAACACTGATAATTATGAGTGCATTGATAACACTAAATATAACCATATTGTTGGCACTGTTGCTGAGCATTTACAGATGCTTCTGAGATGAGTTGATTGACCTTTCATTGTTTAATTATTTATGTACTGAAACACAGAAGATTCCTTTCATCTACAGCACACCTAAAATCCACAAGTCTCTACTTAATCCACTTCTAAGACCCATTGTTTCGGTTAGAGGCTGGATCACAGAACCTATTTTAAAAAGTTTTTAGAGAAGCAATTACGAGCAGCTTTTGATAAAACAGGGACAATTCTCAAGGACACCAATGATTTTTTACAACAATTACATATCTGGTCAAATAGAAGTAATCCTGATAAATGTTTTTTTTTGTCCTTGGATGTAGATTCCTTGTTTACTGTAATACCTAATGACTCAGGGGTGCAGTATGTGAAAGTGTTTCTTATTAAGTTTACTGAGTATGCACAATCCTACGTAAATATGTCAGCTACTTATGTTAGTGCTGACAAATAACATTTTCTTGTTTCAGGAAAAAAAGTTTAGGCAAGTGTGTGGTGTAGGGATGGGTACGCCTGTTGCTAACACCTACACAAATATTGTAATGCATATCTTGGAACGTAGATTTATTTTATCATCTCTGAATATATATGTGGAAAATGTTACGTTCTATTGCTGCTTTATTGATGACTTGGTCTTGATATGGCAAGTTGATGAAAATTTGATTTTTTTGGCTCTTTTTCTGAGATATCCGAATTTTTTAAATTTAAGAAAAATATTTCTAGTACAAGCACTGATTTTTTTTTTTAGATGTTACCATCTTTAAAAATAGTTGTAGCTACATAGACACTATGCTGTATGAAAAATCAGTAAAACGTAATTATATTTACACTGAAGTAGTATGCACCCACAATTGACTTTCAGTAATGTCATACACAATCCAGTGATGAGAGTAGCGAGACTGAGCACCATAGATAATATGATGAATATTAAATTTGAAAATATGGTCCATGATTTTAATAACAGAGGATATGCTACTGAGACTGTTAGAACCATTTGTAATGAGGCTTGAAATCAGCATGATTTGACAGCCAAGCCTACATTTTTTAATAATCAACCACATTATAAGATGTTACAACCACAACATAACGCACTTAGATGCATGTTAACTTTCAATAAAAATACTTCTCACGGTAAACATATTATAAGAAAATACTGGCACATACTCCAGAATGTACCTGTACTAAATTCAGTAATTCCATCATAACCATAATTTGGTTACAGAAGATGCTCGAATTTGAAGCAGTTATTATGTTATGAAGAGCAACCTTGTGTGGAACCTTATTTTCAGGGTATGGGAAAAGGCACATCTACATGTGGAAGATGTGTGTGTTGTAGTTATATCAATGCGGACAAGACTTTCTTACACCCAGTAGATGGTTTTGTGGTATCATTGAAAGTATTTGGTAACTGTAACACAAAGAATTTAGTTTATTTGGTGAAGTGCATGTCATGTAGTACTTATTATGTTGGTAAGACAAATCAAAACTGAAATCGCGCATTAGCAGTCGTGTATCTGAGGTAAACAGGTGTGTTCTAACCAATGCCCTTCATAAACATATTTTAGAAAATGGACATAATTTTAAATTTTGTATATTGTTATACACCATAATTTATGGGGTGGTGATATAGTCAAAAATACTGAAATGTTTGAATATTACTGAATATTGCAGTTAAGACCCCATATTCCCCCCCCCCCCCGGGTTGAATGGCAGTGTCTCCAAACCTTTATTGAAATAGCTACATAACAAGTATAACAGTGATATTTTGAGAGGATATAAATGCATTTTATATAATTATGTATTCTAAACTGTTTACTGGGCGGCCACAGTGGTGCAGCAGTTAGCATTGCTGCTTCACAGCAAGAGGTTCTCCGGTTCGATTCTCGGCTGGGGTGCCTTCTGTGCGGAGTCTACATGTTCTCCCTGTGGTCTCGTGGGTTTCCTCCGGATGCTGCGGTTTCCTCCCACATCCCAAAGACATGCTGTAGGTGGATTGGACACTCTAAATTGGCCCTAGGTGTGAGTGCGTGCGTGTGTGTGCCTTCTGTGGAAGGTTGGGTGCCGGGCTGGCAACTCGACACCGTAAAACTCCACTGCCAATCATGAGCGGACAGGTGATCCGCTGTGGCGACCCCTAACTGGGAAAAGCCGAAAGAAGAAGTAAGTGTTTGTTTACTATTTTTATTGTTTTTATTATTTTCTGCTATGTTTTTATATCATGTGATTTTATCATGTGACTATTGATCATCTGGTTCTGAAGTATATAACTGCTCTTACTATCTAAAGAGTCTTTTTTGCCTGAGGAAGACTTGATAGGTGAAAGTTTTTTACTTGCAACAATAAAAGTTATAACTTTTTTAACTTCATTGGCTCTTCCAGTTTGACATGTTTTCCTGTGTTTTTTAGTTTTATGAGCGTAACGTTTTTGGTGAAACCCCACAGGATTTACCAGTTTGCTGTTGCTTTTATAATTTTAAGTGTGCTTTCTAATTGTGACTCAGATTCTTGGCAAGACCAACATGCTTGCGGACAGACTAAGCAGATCCATTCTGATGCTTTACGAGTGGTGTCTCAGTCAGTCAGTAGCAGAGGTGATCTTCCGGTGTTGGAGCCGACCTTGCTGCAAACTATTTGCCAACCCCCTCAACAACAGTACTTCGCCCTTATCACCCCTCAGGGAGAGTCACCAAGAGATTGTCTGATACATGTTTGGCCTTCTGGACTCCTTAATGCATACCCTCCTATGTCCTTAATTCCCAAATTTCTACAGAAAGCAAGTCAGCTGAAGAGCTCGGTAATCCTCATTGCCCCCTTCTGGACTCAGCAGGTATAGTTCCACTTTCTACAGTCTCACCTTCGTTATCCACCATGGATACTGGAACCTACTCAGGATCCCCTGTCTGTCCTGTCAGGGATTCAACACTGCAACATTCAGGCCCTCAAGCTAACTACATGGTTTCTCCACTTCCAGTAATGCAATTAGGCTTTCTTCCCCTGTGTGTAACACTATTTTGGCTTCTCAAAAGGATTCTACCAAAAGAGTTTACAAGAGGAAATGGAAGAGATTCTTTTTTGGGGTGTCAGATAAGGAAATTGACCCTTTTTCTGCACCAGTTTTTGCTATTCTTCACTTCTTGACAACTCTTTATTTCTGCTATTCTTCACTTCTTGACAACCCTTTTTAAAGAAGGAGCAAGTTTTTCTACAATTATGCATCAGTTGGCAGCAATTTCTAACTTTCACACAGGGATCAAATCTTTTTCCCTGGCTTTCCTTGTTTTATGAAAGAGACTGTTCTTTTGAGGCCTTCCATGAAGGATTCCTCACCGCTTTGGGACCTAACAGCTACACTTGAAGGTTTAACACAGGAGCCTTTTGAACCTTCAGATAAATGTGATCTAAAATTTCTGTCATGGAAGACTGTCTTCCTGGTAGCTATAACTTCAACAAAAAGAATATCTGAACTACAGGCTCTTTCATCTAAAATTCCTTACATTATTTTTCATAAAGATAGGGTTTCCTTATGGACTGACTCTTCTGTTTCACCCAAAGTGGCTTCTGAAAATAACATAAACTAGTCCATTCACTTAGCAGTTTTCTTTCCAAATTTTTCCAGTAAAGAGGAGTACATGCTACACCTCCTCGATGTGCACAGACAACTACGTTTTTGCCTTCATAGAACAAACCAGTTTAGAAAATCAGACCAAGTTTTTGTGTCTTTCTTCCAAATCGCCTAGGTCATCCAGTTTCTAAATTTACCTTAGCTAAATGGATTAAAGACTGTATTTCATGGATTTACTCTCAGAAAGGTATGACACTACCTAAACCTCCCCTAGCTTAATCAACCAGATTCATGGCTACTTCATCTGCTTTTTGGTCAAGAACTTCAATTGATGTTATTTGTGCTACGGCTACATGGTCCAAAACTCATACTTTTGTCTCTTGTTATGAACTGGATATCATCTCTAGAAACAGAGCTGCCTTTGGTTCAGCAGTACTCCAGAATTTTCTTCCACGAGGGCCACCTGAGATCAGTGTAGCTGAGCCACCCGAGATCAGTGTAGCTGGGGACTCTGTCCCATACATTGAGGAAGAAAAGGACAACGTCATATTTAAAAGTTATGTACTCACCATAACTAAGCATCTGTGTTGTCCATTTTCATTCTTCCTCATCTTCTCTCCCATCCATCCCCCATCCTTTTTTTTCTGGAAGGACCTGTTGGACTGTATTTGGAACCTACAGTTCCAGGTTTGAGCCCTGTCTTTTCTGTCTGTCTATACCTGTTTCTCTATAACTACGGTAGACTCCCTTTTATCTGGTCTTGCTGAGACCGGACCTTAGGCTGAATAAACAAATAGCTGGTTAATCAGAAAACTCATACAAAATAGCATTTATAGGTTATAAATCAGCTAGAATAACAGGATTTGTGTTAGTATGCATTTTACTAATGAATATGAAGTCTAAAACTCAAATGCCTGTCATTATTTAGCCCAGAGGAGGCAGAAGTGTTGTTCTTCTCTGTTGTCTTTTGCTAGGGCTATGGCAGAAATTTGATGGCCAGTTAAAGAGAAGCTAGATAAGAGGGAGCCTACTATATTGGGAAATAGGGCAGCAAACTCAATCAGAAGCAATGGGAATGGAGTAGGGCATTATGGGTAGAGAGAGGAGCTCAAGAGCTTGATAAGAAGTCTAGTGTATGCAGTCCTTGGATCTGAACCCATACATTGAGGAAGAATGAAAATGGACAACACAAATGTCTAGTTATGGTGAGTACATAATTTTAATTTTTTTTCACTTTCTTCACAATCAAATATCTTATACATAGACGGGCAGCTATCTTTTAGGGGAGGGGGAAAGAAGCATGCTATTTCTAACAACAAATCTTTTTATGACCTTTCCTTTGGGGCTACCCTACATGGAATGAAGGAGGCATTAATAGGAAAGTAGGCACTTTTCCCAGGCATAGGCATACTATAGGGAATGCCTAGGTTTTCCTTCACCCAGACCACTGGCCGTTCCTTCAAAGCACATTGTATTAGATGATGTCTTCGAAGACATAGCTCTACACCCTGATTCTCTAATCCCTGCCCAGAGGAATCCAGACAGATTTTACAGAGTGTTGAAACTCATAAGTGCTTCTGTAATAATCCAAAAGCTGATCCTTCTTTTGTCTCCACTGAATCCACTAAAGATGTACATAAAGGACTAAGAGTACATCCCCTGCCTAATGACAGGAAAAGCAGATTATGAGACATATTTGGGAAGAAAGACTATGCCTCTGCCACCCTGGCAAAGAGAGCTTTAAATTGTCACTTCCATATACCTTGAATCTGTTCGAGGCAAAGTAGACTCTATTACTGATAGAACCTTATCCAAGAAAATTCAGGAGATAGCCAGAAAAGCATTAAAGTCTGTATAGACACTCCTTAAAATGTGACTACGATGCCTAGATACTTTTTGCAGATCAGCTGCCACAAGTTCTGTCATCCACAGACATGCATGGCTCAGGACTCATCCCTTGTTAGATCAGGTAAAGGATGAAATACTAGATACCCCATTGGACAAGGAATTCATTTTTGGTGCACCAGCTGATCAAGTTTTTGAGAAACTGGACAAAAAAAGGGAAAGCAAATTAAAACTGTGAAAGAATTTTACCCGTCTCCAACCCCAAGGTACAGTAAGAATTATCCTTTAAAATCGTGTCATTTCCCACCTAGACAAGACAAGGGGAGGTCTCCCCATGGCAAAAAAAAAAACAAGACAGTCTAGGAGATGGCAAACAGAATCATCTCAAAGGGCAGGGTGCTCCAAGAAACCTACCCAGCACAGAGAGCAACTGTGACTGTGTTCTAACCCCCCCCTTACTCCTTCTCATGTCTTCCAGACCTGTTGCAGGAAGGCTCTCCTTTTCCTAAGCCAGTGGAACTCTACCACTAGGGACCAGTGGGTTGTCAAGATCATAGAAAAGGGGGTAGTATATTCAATTCAATGAAATTCTACCCTTCTTGGGCATTCCAAAACCACCAAAAAGGCAAGAAAGTATTTTACCACCAACCCTCAGGGAGCTAATTCAGCAAGAATCCATTCAGCCTGTCCCACCAGGACAAGAAGGAAAAGGCTTCTACTCAAGGATTTTTCCTAGTCCCAAGAAAAGAGGGCACTTGGAGACCCATATTGGACCTCTCAAAGATAAACAAATTCCTCAGCATCCCAAAATTTAAAATGCTTACTTTGAAGATGTTACTACCCCATGATCTTCCCAGATGCCTCCATGGTCACCGTTGACCTAAAAGATGCTTATCTCCATGTCCCCATAGCAGATAGTCACAGAAAGTACCTACAATCTGTAACAACAGGCTGCCGCCACTTCCAGTTCTGTGCATTACTGTTTGGGCTATCTTCTGCACCAAGAGTTTTCACAAAATGCCTAGCTCTAATGATAGCACATTGAAGAACTGTAGGAGCCCATATTTACCCCTGCTTAGATGACTGTCTCATTCAGAGAAGATCCACTTCAGAGACTCTGGGCACCTTACAGATCACTTTAGACTGTTTACAGAAGGTAGGTCTCACCCTAAAGCTTCAAAATCTCAAACTCTCCTTCAAACAAGCATCCTCTACCTGGGAGCTGTCATAGACTTGGTTGAACAGAAAGCTTGCCTTATGCCAAGACAAGATTTTGTTCTTAACAGATTACATAATGAGTCTGCTTCCAGATCAGATCATCACTGAAAGAGAATTCCTGAGGATACTGGGATACATGGCATCATGCATCCTCATAATTCCATTTGCAAAGTTACACATGAACCTTCACTGATTTCTTTAAAATGTCTGGGAACAGCATTCCCAACCCTGGAAACCCTACTGGCCTTCCTTTCATGCCTGAAAAGATAACGCTTATGATGGAAGTACACCATACAAAGGAACCCAGGAGCAAATTTCACTCAGCTAGAAGCACACACAAATATTACTATAGAGAGCTTAGACATAGCTTGGGGAGCCCGTTAAGGTCCCCTGAAGTTACATGGAATTTGACCCCCACAGCAAAGGAAGTTGCACTAATGAGTTACTAGCAAATTACCTGGCCATAAAAGCCTTTCAACAAAACTAAGTCCAGGGATACTGCAAATATGAACAAAAAAACACTACAGTTATGTGGTACATAAACAAACAAGGGGGATCTTTTCCCTACCCCCTGTGCAGCCTTGCCAGAAAAATAAGAATGCTGGCTGAAGAGATAGAGTTTACTCCTATATCTTCTTATATTCCAGGTCAGAGCAATACTTTAGCAGAATCTCTAAGTAGGAACCTCCTAGAATATAATGAGTGGATGTTGAAAAGAGAGGTTTTCTTGGATCCCCTCAATCAACCTGTTCACCTCTCTCCACAATAAGCAACTATAGAAGTTCTTCTCCAGAACACAGCAAACAGGAGCTTGGAAGATAGATGCATACTCTTTCACATGGACAAACTGATTCCTGTGTGCATTCCTGTCCTTACCCCTGATTCCCAGGGTACTAACAAAAATCAGGGCAGACGGACCCAGCATGATCTTAATGTCCCCCTTCTAGCTGAGACAGTACTGGTTCTCTCTCCTTCTGATGCTCAGCAAGGAGAGATTCCACACCCTACTGCAGGAGCTAGATCTCCTCAACCAGGTCAAGGGGTCTGTCTTCCATCCCCACCTAACCTCCCTCATGTTAACCACCTGGAGGATTGAGTTTTGACACCGAGGACAATTTCTTATGACAAGGAGGTGCTCTCCATTCTAAGGGAAAAAGAAAGCCCAATACCAGGAAGTCTTACCTGACAAAATGGAAAAGATTTTCTGCCTGATGTCACAGCAATGACACTGATGCTACTCAAGCAGACACCAGCTCAGTCTTGCAGTATCTGTCAAGCTTCTTTACAATAAGCTTTTCCTATTCCAGTATTAAGGTACATGCACCTGCAATTTCAGCTTGCCTGAACAAAGCTCTACGTATCCTCTCACACCCCCAAATGAAACTTTTTCAAAAAGGAGTGATTCACTTGAGACCACCCAGAAGGAAGCTGATTCCACCTTGAGATCTAAATTGTGTCTTAGAAAAACTAACGTTGCCCTCTTTGAGCCTGCTGTCACTGCCTCTGTTAAGATGCTCACTTGGAAGGCCACCTTCCTCGGAGCTGTGACTTCATCAAGGAGAGTTTCCATGCTACAAGCCCTCATGTGTAAAGAACCTTCCACTGTCTTTCACAGGGATAGGGTCACAGTCAGAACAAACCCAATATTTATGCCTAAAGTGATATCAGAACTTTTTTAAATCAGGCTATCTACCTACTAGTCTTCTACCCAAATCCACAGAACAGGGCTGAGCAAGTCTTTCATCCCCTTGATGTGCACAGACGGATCATGTACTATCTAGACAGGACAAAATGCACTAATAGAGCAGAGCAATTACTGGTGGCTTTTGCAGAGGGTAAAGAGGGCAAACCTATCTCCAAACAAACCATCTCTAAATGGATAGATAACTACATTAAGTTCTGTTAGTCACACCATTCACCCCATTGAAAGGCTTTACCTGGATATATTAAAGCCCACTCTACCAGACATGGGGCAACTACCACTGCTTTCCTCAAAGGAGTTCCCATACAGGCCATTATAGAGGCAGCCAAATGTAAATGTGTACACACCTTCACAAAATACTGTAACATAGGCAATGCCTCAAGGGCTAGAGCAGGTTTCACTTCTGCCGTCCTGCAAAAACTTATTTCCTAAGGTCATACAGATGACCCTCCCACACACAGTTTTTTAGTTTTGCGGGTCCTCCCAAGAATCAATATTGCAACATTGACTACAGAGGACATAGTAGAGTTATGTTACACTTATCATAATCATAGATGTTTGAGTTGATCAGTGTTGCAGTACATACTCCCACCCTTCAACCCCTGTAGGTGCAGACTGCTTGTCTCCCCTTTGCTGGGTGCAAGGGGTAGAAGAGTTCTCTGCAGATAGTCCTCTCTTCTCCATCATCCCCTGTCTGCCTGCTATGAGTTTCCTTCTTTTTACTCAAATTCAGACACCTGTGGAGGTCATGCTGTCCTCAGGCATCAGAGTACTTGCTGAAGATAGTGCTGACTGATGCCCTTCTTATATACCAACAGCTAGGGATGATGCAAAGACTTGGGAAATCAGGCCGGTCATGGGTTTCAGCATGGCAGGAAGATTCAAGAATCAGGACTGCAACATTGATCTACTCGAACATCTACAATTATAGTAAGTGTGGCACAACTGTACTTTTCCTTTACTCTAGCATTCCTGCTGCAAATGCCTCTTTCCACCTTTACTATATTCTGCATTTAAAATCAGGGAACTGTTCTCAGCTAACTGACCATTGTGTTTCTTGGCCTTGTGGCTCAGCTATACCCAAACCTCTACCATTCTGCTTGTTAGAGTCTCAGCTCAGTTTGACACAATTATTCAAGGGGCTACCATTTGCCTCTTCAACTACATACCCTCATTTGCAATTCAGAATTTCTTTGAGTTTTAGTTGTTGTAGCTCCTCTTAGAAGGAACATTTTGAATAAAGTAGGGTATAACAGCTTAAGTTTTAATTTCCGTAGCTGACACTCACACATAGTTGACAGAGACTGAGCTGACCCTCAATGAGTTTAGACTGAAAAGTCATTTTCAAAGAAAATTCATTTTCAGTTTTTTGTATAGTTTGCGGAGCCTAAATGATTTGATTATTTTTTTGTCTTGTTTTTGTAAAAAAAAAATCCCACTATAGTTGATGTTTTTTTTTTTTTTTTTTACAAGACACATCTTTATTAAATTGTCATGTGTGAGAGACAATCTTACATTTATATAAATGAAAATAAATCATAGTGTCACAGTTTCAGTCACAAACGTACCTTACAGACCGTGCCAACACAACTGTAGTTGCAAACATTATACATCACCATTAATATGCCCAGTCATTCTCAGTCAACCATTGCATAGCTCATTCAGATCCTGCCTTCTTTTAACACCCGAGTGACGCCTCCAGGTGTATCTGCAGTTAACTCCTGCTGATGCCTGTAGGAGTCAAATATTGCTTGTTCATATCTGCAACAGTAATTCCAAAACCATGCAATGTACAAGGTTGTAAAAAGTTTCATCTTAAAGCTTACACAACAGCAGACTCATCTGCATTAATATTTGACCCCTGTCTAGTGCAGGTAAATAGATATTAGCTGTTGTTTTTATGATTTTAATTTATATAGATATTATTTTCACATTTTTATACATATCTCAAAAACCAAGTAACACAGACATAACTCCTTAGCCTCATATATGAAAGCTCTCAGCCAGATGACTAAAATGCTGGTGACAGTATGTGTGTAACTTGAGTGGTTGCTGAGATATTGTAAGCTGTTTACAAAATATTAAAAAATGTAATAGTGTTTACTGTGACTTATAAAATTGGGTTTAAGACCTAGTCCTAGAACCTAAAGAGTACTACCACTATAAAAAGAGCTTGGGATGAAGAGTTTGCCGTTTATACTTCTTTCATAATCTCTGTGGTTCCAGAGATATGAACATTTGTTGGAAATGTGAGACATAATTCGATTCTGTCAAAAGGCTTAGGCTCCGCCTATTGGAAGTTACAGTGCAAACTTCCTGAGCTCCATTGGAGTGACTGAGTTAAACATCGTTCCTCCTCTGTATGTGGTAGTCCTACATTTCCCATTTTTTCCTGTGTAATTTACTCCTACCTTTTCCTAAAGATCACATTTCCAGTTGTTTTATCTCTGTTACTTCTAGTAAAATTAGTTTAGATTTTGATTTCCATTTTCTAGTTATTGCTTTTTTTGGCAGCCATCATAATTAGACTCAGCAAGGCCTTATTAAGTCTAATGATTTGTTTCTTCAACTTGAAAAGTCTCAAATCTAACCAGAACATGATGAGGTTGCCTAGCTGTGACCACTGCCCCTGACTGAAATATTCTGGGCACTTTCTCAGTTCTTATCTGATTTGTCTGTAAGCCAGAGCAAGCCTTCAACTGCTCCTTCACGAGTACCACACGGTCAGTCCCCTCTTCTTTGTCCAGCAGCTGAATCAGTCAAAATTTCTCTCTCTGGGCTGTGTGTTCTTGGCGAGCTTGTTTTTATTCCATTTCAAATTTGGCCTCAGAGTTAACATATCATTGTTAGTGCAGTGGAGTAGAGGATTAAAGCCCTGCCTAAGGCCCAGGTGACCTGCATTCATTTCGTGGCTTGGGTGCATGAAGTGCTGGTAGGGAAGGACAGGGCATGCCTATTCTGCGGGGTGGGGGTGACTATATGAGTATTCACTATAATGATCTCTGGTGGAGGCTGGACATGTTGGCAGGGCGTGGTCTAAAGAGAGGGGCAAGGTACTCTACATCCCCATTTCATGCCTGCCTGTTGGACATAAGCTTTTGACTGCTGGGAGGAGGAGCAATAAGGATAGGCTATAAAGGTTTTTTTAAAAAAAAAAAAAACACCTGAAGGTAGACAGCAGAAGCCTCCAAGATATCCTTAGATCCTTTACCATGTAAATTGGTACAGATTGGGAGTGATTTAGAGTGGCTAGTAAACCCAGCTATGGACTTGGTGCACTGTGGTAGGCTGTACGAATAAAGCAGGGAAGGAAGAGAGCTCAAAATAAAGTTGTCACATCACTGCACCAATCCCTTATTCTCCTGGCATAAGGCTAAGATGGTATTTGAATGCTCATTTTCATTTGTGTGCTTTAAAAATTGTCTAGCTTGGTGATTGTGTTTTTAATTTTGTATAAGATTTGTTCTGTGCAAGCCTGTGTAGAATCATCAGCTTCCATTACTCTCCAATGTTCATCAAGGAGAACAGCTGTCTTCTGTCCATTTGGCATGTAGTTAATCAGTGCTACCAGAGTATCGGCAGGTTTTAGTATATTTGCGTATTATTTAGTCTCTTGCCTCATTTTATCATGAGTGCCAAGTAATCTGTACCACTGTAACTTATCTGATGAATGTTTAGAAAATTAACAGCAATTTTTAACTCACTTAAATTGATTTAATCAGGAGTGACTAATAAAACTGAATGTCGTTCTTCACAGCATCATCTTAAGAGCTCAGTATTGCTCATAAGTTTTTGATGAATAGTATTATTATGGTCTAATTTAACAACATAGGGTATGACACCCGAGGCTTTACTTGCTGAAGGCATGTTAAATAGGCTAGTAGACACTGTATTGTTTCCTTTGGTCTTTTCAGAAGTGGCTCCAAGCAGTCGGAATTTGATTTATTTATTTATTTTTAAACAGTTGGAATTTGTGAGGCCAAGGAAGCACTGTGAATATTTGTCAGCATAGTGTAGTTGTCCTAGTCAGTTTTGGAGTACTTTAAGCCCCACAAAATGAGTGTGTTTGTTTGGATTGTTCTGTAAGTTTTGTAAGATAGGTGTTGTATAACGTGTACATAATAAAGGGAATCCAGGAACTGCCAATTAAGTGTTAGTCAGTATTATTAATAGTTGTGAAGGCTCCTGTTGTCTCTACCCTAATCTCTACCCTGAACTATAAGGTGATGTGCCTTGCATTTATACTTTCATGGATAAAAATATATATCCCTACCCTACCAGTGAGCTAAGGAGAAGGTGCTTTATTTTTGGAATGTGAGGGATACCTCAAAACTGTCCAGATTTTTGCTGACTGTCCAGATTTTGGCCTCATATTGTTCTGTTTTTAATAAAATTGTGGTTTTCTGGCAAATCATTGAGGACTAAAGTCAGAAAATAATGGCAAACCTCTGAGTTTCGGGCTTCATATCCTTCAGAAAAACATTAATTCTAATTCAAAACATGTTATTCTGTCAACTTTCTAAGCCTGTAAGAGTAACATTTAAGTGTCCCTATTTTTGGGCCTTTGTCCCCACATTATTTGTGGCTTTGTCCAGGTTTCTCGTTCTAAGAGGTTGAGAGGTATGGATACTAGGTAGATCCTTTAGTCATGATTCACTGATGGTACAAATTCAAGAACCCTCCAGGGTGAGGAAATTAGAATTAATTTTGAATTTTCATAGCTAGAAAAGTCATAACACAAGTGAACATGATCTGTACTTGTTTAAATGACGTACGTTTAGGGATCTTGCTAAAGCTAATTGGAATGAAATGTGAGTACCAAAAAGAATATCATTATATTTTCATCTAATGTATATGCGTTGTTTAGACAGCACTGGAATTCAGTACACAGGAAACATTTGGTAATGATATTCTATGTAGTAAGCAAAGAAATACAAACGAATGAGTAAATAAATGAACATATAAGACAAATTCATACTGTTCTTTTTCTAAGGTAGGACCTATGACTGTACACATTGCATGGTGTTTGAATATATATTTCCTGAAAAGGTAGTCATTTGAGCTCAGGGTAACTTTGCAGTAAATTTTTAAACCATTTACTAGTCAGTCCTGTCAGTTGTTTTGGCAGTCTGACTAGTTTGTTTCCTTTTTTTTCCTCTCCTCTCTTTAAAGTTTTTTCCTTTTCTCATATCATATGAAGCCGCGGTGGTACAGCGGTAGCGTTGTTATCTCACAGCAAGAGGGTCTTCTGCTCGATTCATAGCTGGAGTGCCTTCTGTGTGGAGTCTGCATGTTCTCCCCGCGGTCAAGTGGCCTCCGAAAAACATGCATGAATGGGCGTACCTTCCCTGAAGGTTGGGCGTCGGGCTGGCAACTCGGCACCATAAAAACAAATCTACTGCCAATCATTAGCGGACCGGAGTTCCGCTGTGGCGACCCCTAACCGGGAAAAGTGGAAAAGACAAACAACAACAACCTTTTCTCATGTCATATCTGCAGCAATACTCTTGCAAATTCAGAAGATCTGGCTACATACACTTTTGACAAAAGAGTGATAATAAGGTCACTGTTTCAGTCTTCCACATATTCAGTGGTACTGCATAGTGGGAGAGATGGACATTCCTACTCTATGCTTTTCAGCTGGATATGATGCTGTATCCTGAAGCTGATACAGTTAAATATGCCAGTAAAACTACAAGCCACTGAGCGGTGATTTGCTGCAACACCTTTGTAGCAGAGTCAGTGGATCTGCAAACAGTTTAGATCATTAAAATGTGAATAGGTTCATAGGTTCATAGGCAGATACTAGGCTATCTGCCCTAGGGCATTTATAAGCCTAGCCAGAATGTGTTGGCTTTCACCTCCCTTTTAGACTAGATTCCTGAGCCTCTGTCCAGCAGGGCCATAGAAGTGATCCCAGGAGCAAATTTACGATTTCCCATCCACTCATCAAGATTCTTCTTGAAGAGGGTCAGCGAGGGGCTCTGCCTAACATGGACTGGGATTCTATTCCAGAGCGTGGGAAGCCTTTGGGATATGAGTCTATCCCTCCAGCCTGTCCTATTTATTGTTGTGCTAAGGTTTAAACCCCTGGAGCGTGTAGCTCTAATGGATCTGGTTTTCTTGAGGTGGAGCATGTCCAACAATTCCATGTTAGACATGGCCTTGTAGGTCAGGCAGAGATCACCTCTGAGTAGGCGGTAAGCAACTGAGTAGAGCTGGAGTTTCTTTAATCGAGCTGCAGATGTTTGAGGCCCACGATCCTCTTGGTGAGGTATTTTTGAGGTCTCTCCAGCTGTTGCAGGTGTTTGGTAAGGTACATCCCAAATGGGGCATTGTACTCAATTATGGGCCTGATGAACGTTGAGTAGAGGGGCACAATGACCTCTCTTGATCTAGATGTGAACCCTGTCGTGATTAGGTGGGCTGTATAGAAGGTTTTTCTAACCACTTTGGCAATGTGATTGTCAAAGGAGAGGTTATTATCTACTTGGGTCCCCAGATCCCTAATTACTTCTTCTGTAATTAGTGGATTACCTCCTATATGGTAGTTCGTGGGCACTTTGTTTTTCCCAAAGGGGATGACTATGCATTTTTTTGCATTTAGCTTGAGGCCATGGTTCTGACAACAGGTATCAGTCTCCGTAAGGCCCTTCTGGAGGATACTTGTGTCAGCCGGAGAGTCTATTATGGCTCCTAGTTTGCAATCATCTGCGAACTTGGTCAGCCACAGTCCCCCCGTGTTTGTCTGTACCTCAGAGAAGGATATACCAAACAAGAGGGGTCCCAGGACTGATCCCTGTGGGACGCCACTTGTAACTGGTTTAGAGTCGGACATGGCACCCACAACTCTGACCATGTGAGTTCTATCCCTGAGCCAGTTTGCAACCCATCTTGTGACATATGGGTTGATATTTAAGCTGGTAAGCTTATTTATGATACCAGAGTGGGGTACTGTGTCAAAGGCCTTTGCGAGGTCTAAGTAGGCTGTGTGGACTACCTTTCCCTCATCTAAGGCTTTGGTAACTGTTTCGAAGAAGTCAGCTAGGTTTAAGAGGCAAAATCTGCCCTTAACAAAGCCGAATTGAGTGGGGTCCAGTGTTTGGAGGTTCCCATTGTCTTTGTTTATGAGATCCATGATGATGCGCTCCATAGCCTTGCAGACCAGGCTAGTCAGGCTTATAGGGCGATAGTTCCTGGGATCCATTGTGACGCCACCTTTGTGGAGTGGGGTGACTGTTGCTGTACGCCATTCTTTGGGTACATAACCTGTGGTAAGGCTGAGTTGGAACAGTGAATTCATGTGAGGGTTTAGTTCGTTTTGGAGCTCGTGTAAGACACAGCCCAAGATACCATCTGGTCCCATTGATGCTGTGTTTTTTACTTTGGAGAGGGCTGCTTTCACCTGTCTGTGATGTCTGGGGGACTGCATTCTTCTGGGATAGACACAGGCCCTTTTGGGGGGGAAGGGGGGTGAAGTTTGCGCTGAACTTGTCCGCCAGGATGTTGGCAATGTCTGTGGGTTCAGTGTATTTTGTGCCATTTTGCACCAGCTCAGAGCAGATCTGAGAGCTGCTACCCAGATTCTTGACGTAGCTAAAGAACGCCTTGTGATTATCTTTAGAGTCTTTGGCAATTTGTCTTTCAAAGCTGGCCTTTGATGATTTTATGAGGGATCGAAGTTTCTTGCTAGTACTGATCAAGGATGCCTTCCCTTTTTGGGATTTTGCCTTGTCATGTAATAGTTTCCTCCTTCTGTTGTATAGCTTATTTATGGCCGGGGTCCACCAGACTGGTCTCCTGTTTTTGAAGGAGTGAGTCTTGGTTTTACTTGGGATGGCACAATCCATGCATTCCTGTAGGTGCTCATAGAGTGCATTTGTAAAGGATTCTGCGGTTTGGGTAGCATTTTCCATTAGCCCAGGGGCTTTGAAACTTTCCACCTCGGTCTTGAGAAATGTGAAGTTTGCTTTTGAGAAATTTTTCACAGTGGTTTCCTTGGCTGGGGGTGGGGTCGGGATGTGGATGTCCATTGTGATAAGTTTATGGTCTGATCTTACCAACGAGGGATTTACCTCTGGTGTGGAACATTGAGCCCCCATGTTGGTGATGAACAAGTCCAATATGTTGTCCCCTCTTGTGGGAGTGGTGACCAGTTGTTCCATGGCATTTGAGTTTATAAACTCCAGGAATCGTTGGGCAAAAGAGTTGGGACTTGAGTAGTTTTCCCAGTCAATGTTTGGGTAGTTGAAATCCCCCAATATCATGGTGTTTGGTGAGACCTTCATATTCTCCAGTGTTCTCAGGAATGCCGAGTGGGGATCCTGAGACAAGGTGGGTGATCTGTAGCAGGCTATGAACTGAAAAGCAGATGTTCATCGTGTTTCACTGCTGCAGTCATTACACTTGGGTTATCCTGCTGGCAGGCGACCCGCAGTCGGCCCGAGTTCCAAAGTCTTGGTCCGGCGTCGGTTGCTGTTGCCTCTTCCCTGACGTCAGTGCTCCAGGGCTATAAAAGTTACAACCGATGCCATTTTCTTCTGTCTTTCTTGCCACGCGGTGCCCGAAGCAAAAGCAGTTCGCAAGTACCGGTCGGCCGATTCCTGAGATTTTCAAATTTGAGTTTCAGAACCAAAGTCTTCAATAAAGCTAAGTACCCCGTTGAGGAAACTTTTTCTTGCTCCAGACCGATGTCAGTAAAAGTTAATAATTGTATTTCTTGTGGGAAGCAAATACCTCATAAGGACTTTCACTCTTACTGTATTCCTTGCCTAGGCCCTGATCACGACGTTACCAGTTGTCGGTTTTGTGCCAGATTTAATAAACGCACTATTAAACGTCGGTACGATTTTGCTTTACATTACTTTGGCCGAAGGTTTAATTATATAATGCCGTCGGAACAACCAACGACTGGAATTTATAAAAAACGCAAAGACAAAGAAAAGGACAGGCATCCGAGGTCCAAAACTGACGACGAAGCCTCTTCTAGGCCCGTCCCCAGTTCGCCGGTTCTCAGTGAGGCGCTTTCGCAGCCCCTGACACCCACTACCTCAGAGCCACAGGCCGTAACTGACAGCCACATGGAGATGCCTAGGCCTGTGGAAACTCAAGGTATTGGGCCTACGGAAACTATTCCCTCAGATGGGTCCGGAGCCGCTGAGCAGGCATCGGCTTCTGAGGGTGTTTTCAGACCTTCACAGCTTACAATTAAGCCCACTTCAGCAGCCAGGGCAAAGTCAAAAACACCATTAAAGACAAGGAAACAAGTACAGCATTCTCCTGAACAGTCATCCATGCCAAATAAACAGATGCTAAAAATGGCCGAAGACCTACTTTAATCAGGGTTACCCGTCCCCCTCCTGACAAAAGGCCTAGTCAAGACACTGACTATGATTCCTCTGACCAGGTTTCCATTTCCTCTGATTCCTTTTCTGATCAGTGATTCTCTCTCCCTCCCTATGAGGACTCTGATGCAGAGGAGTCTATACCTTCAGCCTCTCTGCCTGAAGATTATTCTTTTGGGGAAACCCTGCATACTATGAGGGAGCATTTTTATTGGGAGAGCCAGGATTATTCAGAATCCAAGAAAAGGCTCAGAGACTTCCTTTTATTGCCTCAGCACAGGCCCCTGGCTATCCCCCCTGTGCTTGATATTGTTGATGATGTTTTTTTCTGAATCCAGTCTGTCTCCTGATTCTTTACCCCCTGCACCAGTCAAGCCAGACAGGTACTACAGGGTCTCTGACTCCCATAAATTTCTTTACAAAAATCCCGCTGCAGACCCAGGAACAATTTCTCAGGGTCCTAAAGGTGTTAAGGCTTCCACTGCTAAAAATCCTGTCCCCTCCGACAGGGATTCCAGAGCTCTAGACAGATGGGGGCAAAAGTTTACACTTCTGCTACTTTAGCTGTAAGGGCTTTAAATTGCCAGTTTCACATGCTTAAATATCAACAGTATCTCATGTCATTGTTAAAACAGAAAATGGTTTCAAATTTAGAAATTCCTGACAGTAAAGAAATGCAGGATTTATTGCATGCAATTGAACAAGTGGGAAAGCATATTCTGCAATGTGGTTTTGATTCATTAGAGGCTTCTTGTAGAGCCGTAGTTACAGGCTCTGTTATTCGAAGGCATGCTTGGTTGAAAGAACAAAGTTTACCTGACCATGTTAAAGTAAAATTATTGGATGCTCCACTACAGCATGATACTTTGTTTGGTGTTAAGGCAGAGGAAGTGTTAAAGAAAATGGAAGATAAAGCAAAATCAATGCAGACATTGAAGGATTTCTTACAGGTTCAACCACCTAGATTTAGCAGAAACTGGCCTTCAAAAAATTGGTCCTTTCCAGTGTCAGACAGGCCACAAAGAGGCAGATACAGACACCCAAGAGGCAGATCTCAGCCCCAAGGCTCCTACAGACCTAAACAATGGGGTGCTTCAGCCCTCGAAGGAGGGGAAGACAAATCACAACTTTACAGGAAACAGTCCCAATGACTTCCCTCTACAAATGCCAAGCACTTACCTTTTGGCAGCTCCCCTAGGGGGAAAGCTAGCACTTTTCTCAAAAAATTGGCACATAATCACCCAAGGCCAATGGGTACTGAATATTGTTTCTCAGGGTTACAGGTTCCACTTCCACACACTTCCAAAATCAAAAGGTATGCCAGACCAGCCACAAAACCAATGGGCAGAGGCCCAAAAACAGATTTCTGCTCTTATGGACATGGAAGCTATTCAAAGAGTTCCACAGCAAGAACAGGGACAAGGTTTTTACTCAAGACTTTTCTTAGCACCCAGAAAGGACAAAGACTGGAGACCAATACTGGACCTGTCAATCCTAAATACTTTCCTGGATGCTCCAAAATTCAAAATGTTAACACTACAGCAACATCTGCCCATGCTGGGCAAGAAGGCTTGGCTAGTTACTTTGGACTTCAAGGAGGCATACCTGCATGTCCCAATCAGACAAACTTGCAGAAGATACCTCAGATTCGTAGCAGGCTCAATGTATTACCAATTCTCTGCACTGCCCTTTGGCTTATCTACTGCACCCAGGGTCTTCACAAAATGCCTGGCACCAGTAATTGCATTTTGCAGACAAAAAGGAATTCAAATATATCCCTACTTGGACGACTGCCTTATTCAAGCAGAGAGCAAGGACATTCTTCTACAGCATCTGGCGTTTGTAAAAAGATTACTAATTTGCCTAGGATACACAGTAAACGAAAAGAAATCAAAACTAGTGCCCTCTCAAGAGATAATATTCCTGGGTGCAAGCTTAAATACAACTACCCAGATGGCTTATCTCACGCCAGACAAACAAAAGGCAACTGACTCATTACTTTCAAATGATGGCAACAAACACCCAACTCCTGCAAGAAAAATTCTGCAGGCCCTGGGCTTCATGGCATTCTGCATTCTACTAATTCCATATGCAAAACTGCATATGAGGAAACTACAATGATATCTGAAAAGTGTTTGGACTCAGCATTGTCACAGCCTGGAGACAATCATAACTTTAATTTCCTGCCTACAACAGGAGTTTCAATGGTGGTCCCAGGCCTGTCACCACAACAAGAGATAGCCTTTCACCTTACCCACAGCCAGGCAGACAATAACAACGGATGCATCGGATTATGCCTGGGGGGCACATATGGCAGGAAAATGTATTCAGGGCACGTGGCCCAAGGAACAAATGCATCTTCACATCAACCAAAAAGAGATGCTAGCTGTTCAGAATGCCCTGACAGCTTTCAAGGACCTACTACATCCAGGACAACTATTAATAAAGACGGACAACACCACAGTTATGTGGTACATAAGCAAGCAAGGGGGCACACTTTCCTACCCCCTATGCAGGCAAGCCATGACTTTGTGGAACACAGCACTGACCTATCAAGTACATCTGCAGGCACAATTCCTGCCAGGAACAAAAAATACACTGGCAGACGAACTAAGCAGAAATCTCATGGATCCTCACAAATGGAGACTAAATCCACAGGTGTTCAGCATGATAACGAGGAAATGGGGACGCCCAGACATAGATCTTTTTGCCTCCCCTCACAATTACCAAATACAGAAATTCTGCACAAGAACTTATCACTCTCAAGCATGGAAAGTGGATGTTCTATCATTCAGCTGGAAAGGCCTGACAGTCTATGTCTACCCTCCGATGCCTCTTCTTACCAAGGTGCTACTAAAAGTCAGACAAGAAAGACCAAAAATGATCCTGATTGCCCCAGACTGGCCACGCCCGTACTGGTACCCAATCCTAAAGAACTTGTCTCAAGGCCCAGCTTGGTTTCTACCTCAAATTCCTCATCTTCTGACACAGCAAAACAATCAGATTCTGCACAGTCAACTCAAACCTTAAATCTGGCAGCATGGCAGATAATGTAGCCACTCAGACTGCACCTCTGTCTAAAGCTGTTATGGATGTCATTTTAGAAGCCAGGAGGCCCAGCACTAGGAAATCTTATGCAGAAAAATGGAAGAGATTCTGTGCTTGGAACAGGCACAAGGCCTCGAACCACTTGTCCCTAATATACCTCAGATTTTACAATACCTAACTGAGATGCTAGACAAAGGCCTATCTTTCTCATCAGTTAAAATCCATGCCTCTGCCATTTCAGCTCATTACAATACGGACCCTCCTATTTTTTCACATCTTCTGCTACGACAGTACCTCAGAGGGGCAAAAAATTTAAGACCCCCAAGGAGAGCACCAGTACCAACTTGGGATCTCAACTTTGTTTTAGAAAAACTCACACTGCCTCCTTTTGAACCAGCCGGCACAGCTGATCTAAAATTCTTATCATGGAAAACTGCTCTGCTCCTAGCAATTACTTCAGCAAGAAGAGTTTCAGAGTTACAGGCATTAATGGCTGTGGAACCTTTCATCATTTTCCATCAGGACAGGGCTTCTCTTCGGACAAACCCAACATTCATGCCAAAAGTGGTCTCCAATGTGGCCTTGAACCAAACCATTCATTTGCCTACCTTCTACCCAAATCCCCAGAATAAAGGGGAGAGACTTCTGCATGCTTTGGATATACACAGACAGCTACGATTCTACTTGGACAAAACAAAAGCCTTCAGAAAAACTGAACAACTGTTTGTAGCCTATGCTGCAGGATCACAAGGAAAGCCTATTACAAAACGGACAATTTCAAAATGGATAGGACATTTCATCCACTTCTGTTATGCACAGCATGGCAAATCAGTGCCTAAGGGCATTAGGCCTCATTTTACCAGAGCAGCAGCCACTTCAGCAGCTTTTCTCAGAGGAGTACCAACATTTTAGAAGCTGCAACCTGGAGCTCAGTGCACACTTTCACCAAGCACTACCACTTACCTCACTACTCTAAATCCAGTGCAGGCTTTGCCACTGCAGTGCTGCAGGGCCTGGTAGCCTCTCCCAATCCAATTTAGACCCAGCCACCCAACCTCAGCTTTGGGATTCTACCCAAGTGTAATGACTGCAACAGTGAAACACGATGACCATAGTACAGTTGTGTACCTACCATAAATGTAGATGTTCGAGTGTATTCACTGTTGCAGTCCAGGTTACCCACCCACAATCCCCCTTTCTTTGCTGGGACTTTTCTGTACTTCTCAACTCTATACAACCTATGTGGTGTATTTGCTTGTAGATGAAGGAAATGTTTATAGTAATGTATGCATGTTTTTTTGGCATATTTTTATATTTTCAGCCTTCCCATCTGGGGGCACCTGACATCTGAGGCAAGAAAAACTGAAGAAAATGGAGTCGGTTGCAACTTTTATACCCCTGGCGCACTGACGTCAGGGAAGAGGCGACAGCAACCGACGCCGGACCAAGACGTTTGAACTCGGGCCGACTGCGGGTCGCCTGCCAGTAGGATAACCCAAGTGTAATGACTGCAACAGTGAATACACTCTTAACATCTACATTTATGGTAGGTACACAACTGTACTTTTTACCTACTGTTAGTTGCACATGGATGGTCTCTGCTGCCTCGTGCAGTGCCACTAACCTGGAGGTGTGGGTATCCTTGATGAAAATGGATACTCCCCCACCTTTTGTATTCTGGCCCGAGTTCTGGGGCCGAAAGGAATGGTATGAGTTGAATCCTGATAGTGCTGGGGTGCTCTTTGTAGCCTTGAACCAGGTTTCTGTTACTGCACAGATATTGATTTTCTCCATACTGAGGAGTGCCTTGAGTGCGTGCATCTTGAGGTTTAGACTTCTGGCGTTGAGTAGCATTACCCTTAGATTTTTGTTTCTGGTTTTGTCTATGGAGATGGGTTTGTCTTTTGAGCCTTGCCTAAAAAAGGCACTATGGGGGTGGCAAGAGCCTTAGCCAGTATTCGAAAGCCTAAGGATGACAGGTGCAAGCCGTCCCTGGCAAAGCAATGTGGCTTGTCGAGCATGTCATCCCAGGCTGACAGACACTGGATCCCCTTTGAATGACACCAATAGCTTAGCCAATTGTTAAACTTGATCATTTTGTCTTTATACTGCGGCATCATTCTTGGTGAGGGCAATATGCTACTCAGGGTCAGGGTCATACCGGCCTGGGCTACATGATCAGAGAGCTCCTCTATGTCTCTTTTCATGTAGTCCAGGGAGGTACGTCTCAGGTCATTCACACCAACATGGACAATGGCAGAGTCATATTTGTACCTGCTGTGGAGAGACCTGAGTGCCTGTGTTATGTGGCGGATCCTGGCTCCTGACAGGCAGCTTACAGTGACCTTCTCCTTGTTCAGTCTGGTGAGTGGGTCGTCAGTGTGCCTGACAATACAGTCTCCAATTACTAGTGTATTAGGTGTGTTATTTAGCCTTAGGGGCTGCGACTGTGTGGCACACTGACTTTGTGAAGTATGTGATATGTGAAAGTTGTTTTGGGGTAGCGGTTGCTTGGATGTCTGCTTTGGAGGTCTCTGCTGCTTTGGCAGATTTTTATTTAGAGCCTCCGAGTATGTTTTTGTGAGTTTGTGTCTTGTTTGCTGGTGCGTTTGGTCTATGTGAGACTGGTTGTGTGGTGTGAGTGGTTTCCTTCTCCTCCTGACTGACTGTGCCAGTCTTGGGTTGAGAGAGCTCGGCCTCCAGTTTGGCTGTTTAGTTGCATCTCTCACAAATATTTGAGTTTGTTGGAAGAAGGAGAGGGTTGTCTGTGTACATAAGGCAATTGTAACATTGCCTCAAGATTCCCAGATTTACCAGCTGGACTGGAGAGTATAACTGAAACTGCACTTTGGACATGCCTGGATAGTTTAAAGAAATGGTTTATTGATTTCCGGAATGGACAAATAGAGAACCTTGTACTTCTGGATAGTATAAAGGGGTGTAGTGCTAAAGTTTGATGTAATGGGATCCTATCTCACCTACATTCATAACTGATGGGTTCGGAGCTGATCCATCGGCTCCGACTCGGCCAACTAGTATACTAGAACGAAGTCTCTTATTGGCTGGGCTACCCTCTATCCCAGGATGCACCACACCTGCTTCCCCAGATCTCGTTTGCCGCTTTATCAAGCTAGACGTGGTCTCGACTTGGCTGGAGCTAAGTGTATTTTCTTCTTTATTCTGGTCTTTTGACCTGGGGTTTCCTCATAAATTCAATCAACAGCTGTTTTAACAGCTATTCTTAAGTTTGTGTATTGTTTCAGTGTTATTGGCATTTTTGTATCTGTTGGTACTTCGGGCAAGGCCCGTTTAAGTTAGAGGGCCTTTGCCCTTCTTAGTGGAGTGAGTGTGTTGTCTTTTTTATTCCTTTTTCTTCTCCGGGTAAAGCCCGTTTAAGTTAGAGGGCTTTTGCCCGTCGTTGTGTTCCCTTTGTTGTTGTTGTTCTTTCTCCTTGTGAGGTAAATCTTGTGTTCAGAGGGCTCGCGCCCTATTCTCGCTTAAAGTTTTGGTGAAGTACTGTTTTTTGTGTGGCAGTTAGATTGTTCCACTATTCCATTAGTTTGTTGGTGAAAATGGCTAAAGAGCAGAAATCTGGTTTTAAAAAGTGCACTAAGTGCAATTATAAAATGTCTATCACGGATAGTCATGCCATTTGCGTTTATTGTTTAGGGCCAAAGCATTTGCAAGAGACATGTAGTGTGTGCCATGCCTTTTCCGCTAGGGTTCTTCAAGAACGTAAAAATAAATTAATCCTGAAGGGCCTTATTAAGCCCTCCTTTGAGGAAGCTTTGGCTTCATCTTCTGCTACTGCTTCTAAAAAGAAAAGGTCGTCGGCTCCGACCAGTCCGTCGGAGCCGACTACTAAGAAGCATAAGTCGACCTCTTCTTCCTCGGCTCCACTGACTTTGGAGCCGAGGGTCAAAGGGTCTGCCTCGATGCCTCTTTCCTCAGCTCCATTAGTTTCGGAGCCGCAGGTTGGAGCATCGAGAGGCGAATCACCCCCCCCGGTTCCCTTGGTCTCCGGGCTGATGGAGGTGTGCAGCTCAGACTCTTCCCCCTCGGCTCCGAAAGCTCCTTCGGCGCCGATCCTTATTCATACTGTGTCGGATCCGGCGCCGATAGTGTTGGAGCCCTTTCGGAGCCGGTCCCCTACCTTGTCGGAGCCGAGAGAGAAGTCGTCTCGGCCCCTTTCTATTTCCTCTAGATCCTCCAAATTATCTGATTCGGATTTGGATAGAGTTATTCAGAGGCTTTTCCAGTCTCCGGGTTTCGCAAAAATGGTCTCGGCTCCAGCCCATTCGGCCCCGGAGCCAATCCCCCCCTCGAAGCTTTCGATTCCTCCTCCAACTTCCTCGGAGCAGTTGGAGTCGGTGATGGTGGAGCAAGGCGGAGCCGTACAGTCAGAACCGAGACCCCTTCGGAGTTTATCGGTTCCGACCATTGTTCCTACCCTGTCCTCGGGTTCGGGGTTCGGTACTGGGACTTCCTCAGCCGGGGCCGAGGGGGACATCTTGGAGCTAGGTGCCTCGGTGCCTAGTCTTCCCCTCGGAGCATCGGCTGCGGGGATTCCTAGTGCCGTCGTGCTCTCTCGGCCAGTAACCTCCATGGAGTCTGTAGGTCCTGCCTTTGAGGCCATGAGGAGCGCGCTGGTCATGTCCTTGCCGGCTCAGCAGGTTTCCATCTCACCGTCCCTAGACCTAGAGACTGGTGCTTCTGGCGTACTGCAGTCCCATGACAGTGGGGTCCCAGGGCCTGAGGATACCCCCGTGGGGGGTTCCCTTCTTCCGGGGGGGTCCATCCGAAACCACTTCGGATGAGCCTCCACGGAAGAAATTGTGCAAGAGGAAGCACGTGGACTCCCAAGATGAGTCTATCACATCTGACACTGACCTCGATGATGCGGAGGGGTCCCCAAAATCATCTTCGGATGATGTCTCTTTCTCGGATATCCTTGAGATTCTGAGACAGAGAGGAGATTGGCAGGCCAAAACCCCTTCCGCTGAGGAGTCAGTCTTCCTCAAGGCCTTCGGGGCCCAGCCCTCTGCCCCCTGGGTGTCTCCGCCCTTCGATGAGTTACTTGACTTAATTTCTCGAAGGGCTTGGGAGCACCCTGACTCTGTGGAACCGGTGCCTGCAAAACCCAACAAATTCCTTTCAGCCCCCCCTCAAAAGGAATTTTTAACGAAAGGAGTTCCTGTAGATGCGATGGTGGTGGCATCTGCCACACAGCAGGACGTGGCAGAGGCTTCAACGTCTATCCACCCTCCTAATAAGGATTCCAGGAGCATGGATAGGTACGGGAAGCGTACCCTTTCTTCAACGGCCTTTACCTTACGGCCGCTGAATTACCTGTGTCATTTTACTAGGCTCCAAAGGGACCTCCTTAAAGAGCTAGGTGAGTCCCTCACAGGTAATCTACCTGAGGCGTTAGCCCACACTGTTGGCGCCCATATGACTACCTTATCATCCATTGTGAACTTGTCCATGAGGCTCATCTCGTATGCGGCCGAGGGGGCGAGTAGAGCAGCGGGAACAGGCGTGGCCCTTAGGAGACACGCCTGGTTACGCTTGTGTTCCTTTGTGGAGGCCTTCAAGTCTTCCTTCGCCGACGCCCCTTTTGATGGGTCCTCTTTGTTTGGACCCAAGGTGAAGGACACACTGACTCGGTGCGAGCAGGAGGGCAAGACCCTGACTGCCGTTGGGGCCCGTTTTTCCGCTCCCTCTAGGCCTTACCCCAAGGCCCAGAGAGGAGGGAAAATGTGGTTCAGGAAAACTCAGAGGTCTTTCCCTACTCCACCCAGTGATCCCCCCTCTAGAGGCAGGGGGGTGGGATTCGAGAAGACGCCGTCCCAGAGGCGGCAGAGGCCCCTGTAACTCTGGAGACCGCGATTCCTTTCGTGGTTCCTCCTACGCTCACCGTCCCTGAGTTGGTGCCCGACTGTGCAGCTCCGGAGCCAGTCGGGGGTCGTTTTGCGGAACACCCACAGGCTTGGGAAGCTATTACCAGCGACCAGTGGGTGCTCCGGATTATTACCGGAGGCTATCTCATTCCCTTCATCAAGCCCCCCCTTCCCTTCAGGGAAATCCCGGACGTGCCACCCAGTCAGCGGGATCAAGCAGCAATAGAGGTTTCAAAGCTGCTAGAAAAAGGAGTCATCCAGCCTGTCCCCGATCAGATTGGATCAGGAACTTACTCAAGACTATTTTTGGTGCCAAAAAAGACAGGGGACTTCAGGCCCATTTTGGACCTCAGTTCATTGAATCGCCTTGTGAAAAAGTCCAAATTCCGAATGGTCACTCTTCAGTCCATTCTCCCACTATTGGAGAAGGATGTCTGGATGTGCTCCATAGATCTCAAGGACGCTTACTATCACATTCTGATAAGTCAAGAGTCCAGGAGTCATTTACGCTTCCGCCTGGGAGACAGTCATTTCCAGTTTCAAGCACTGCCCTTTGGGCTCACCACAGCCCCCAGGGTGTTCACCAAGTGTCTGGCAGTGGTGACTGCTCACCTGAGAAGTCTAGGATTCCAAGTGTTTCCATATCTAGACAACTGGCTCCTTACTGCCACCTCCAAGCATCTACTAATTCAGTCGCTCATGGCCACAGTCTGCTTGGGCCGTTTCCTAGGAATCACTTTCAACTAGGAAAAATCTGTGCTACAGCCATCTCAGCGTATTACCTTTATAGGCGCAGAGTTAGACACAAGAAGGATGCGCCTTCTTACCGGCAGAAAGGATTCAGGTTTTGCAGAATCAAGTTCGATCCTGCCTCCCCCTATCAAGAGCTCCGGCCAATCTGATTCTGCAGGTATTGGGGTCGATGGCATCAACTATTCTCCTAGTCCCCTTAGCCAGACTGCACATGCGAGTGCTGCAATGGCTACTTTCGGTTCAATGGTCCTATCAGGAACATCCCTTGAACCACTTGGTTATGATTACGGAAAGTTGCCGTCGAGATCTGCGTTGGTGGCTCCTCCGATCCAATCTCGACCAGGGGCGACCTTTTATCCTTCATTCCCCCGTTGCCACTGTGACCACGGACGCCTCCCAGGTAGGGTGGGGGGGTCATTATCTGGACAGGTCTGTCCAAGGCACATGGCAACCCCAGGAAGCGCATTTACACATCAATATCCTGGAAATGAGAGCGGTGCTACTGGTACTACAAGCTCTCCATCACGCTCTCCCGCAAGGTCTGATTGCTATCCTATCCGACAACATGTCGGTAGTTTGGTATATAAACAAGCAAAGCAGGACCAGGTCGTACCCACTGTGCAGAGAAGCCATGAGACTTTGGCACTGGGCAGTAGCTACCAACCGCTTCCTAATGGCAACGCACATCCCGGGGAAATCCAATGTGATTGCGAACAGACTAAGCAGGACTATCCTGTTACCCCACGAGTGGTCCCTCAACCAAAGAGTGGCTGTGAAAATCTTCGCCAAATGGGGTCTCCCTTGCTGCGATTTGTTTGCCAGCCCCCACAATGCGAAGTGCAGAGATTTCTTCACTCTGACTCTCTCTCAGGGACAGATTCCCAGGGACGCTCTAACCCACATTTGGCCCCCCGGTCTCCTTTATGCCTTCCCTCCAGTTCCCCTCCTGCCGAGGGTGATACAGAAGGCAATTTACCTGGAGAGCGACATGATTTTGATTGCCCCGCACTGGCCTCGTCAGGTTTGGTTCCCCTTCCTTTGGAGGTATGCGGTGGAAGGTCCATGGTTTCTGGACCTGGTGCCAGACCTGTTGACTCATCAGTCAGGACAGTCTCACCCATCTCTCAGGTCCTTGAGGTTGGCTGCTTGGTTACTCCACTTCCATCCTTAGTCAGGGACAGTTCCCTCTCTCCAGAGGTTATCCACATTTTGTCCTCTTCTCACAAACCTTCCACTATCAAACTGTATTCCAGCAAATGGAAGAGGTTTGCCCTTTGGGCACAGCGACGAGGTATAGACCCTCTTACTGCCCCAGTACTGGAGGTCTTAAATTTCCTGGCCTCTCTTTTTCAGTTGGGCTCTTCAGTTTCCACGATTAAGGTTCAGCTAGCGGCCATCTCTAATTTTCATGTTTCTTTTGAACCTTCATTAGTGGCAAACAAGCTTTGCAAGTCTTTCCTTAAAGGAGCGTGGCTCCTTAGGCCCCTGATATCTCATCCTGTGCCCCCTTGGGACCTAAATATGGTCCTGGCTGCCTTAACTGCCCACCCCTTTGAACCAGCAGCTACCTGTGATATGAAATTCCTGTCTTGGAAGACCGCTTTTTTAGTGGCCATAACTTCGGCCAAGCGGGTTTCAGAGCTCCAGGCTCTTTGTTCTAATTCTCCTTATTTGATTTTTCACAAAGATAGAGTGTCCCTTAAATTAAATCCCTCTTTTTTACCAAAGGTAGCATCTTCTTTCTGCATTCAACAGTCCCTAGAGCTCCCTGTATTTTTCCCAAATACTCCAATAACGCAGAATATATCTTTCATCAGTTGGATGTCCATAGACAACTGCGTTTTTATTTGAACAGGACTACTCAGACGCGGAAGTCAAATCAACTGTTTGTGTCCTTTGCAAAAAAACAGGTTGGGTCAACCAGTGGCTAAAACCTCCATAGCCAAATGGATTAAAGATTGCATCTGTTTCATTTATTCGCAGGCTGACAAAGAGCTTCCCTTTCCAGTCAGGGCTCATTCTACCAGGGCAATGGCTACTTCTGTAGCATTCCACTCCAAATTATCAATAGATGATATTTGTGCTGCGGCTACCTGGACTTCTCCGCACACTTTCATTTCTCATTACAAAATAGATGTGGCTTCTCGAGGCAGGGCTTCCTTTGGTTCCACAGTTCTCAGGAGTGTTTTCCAATGAGCCACCCGGGATTTAGGTGCTAGGGACGCTGTCCCATCAGTTATGAATGTAGGCGAGATAGGATCCCATTACATCTTTTAGTTATGTACTTACCATAACTTCAGATGTATGGGATCCATCTCGCCTACATTCATTCGTACCCACCCTCCTTTCCCCCTTCCATTCGGATTTAGAGGAAATGTTGGTCCATTTGGAGATCTTCTCTTGAAGAACTTTAGTTGGTTGGAGTAACTGGTATTTTTCTGTGTTTGCATGTAAGTATGAAAGTGAACAAACAAGATCTGGGGAAGCAGGTGTGGTGCATCCTGGGATAGAGGGTAGCCCAGCCAATAAGAGACTTCGTTCTAGTATACTAGTTGGCTGAGTCGGAGCCGATGGATCAGCTCCGAACCCATCAGTTATGAATGTAGGCGAGATGGTCCCATACATCCGAAGTTATGGTAAGTACGTAACTAAAAGTTAGTGCTTACTGAGAAATTTGAGCAAGTGCTTGGCTGTAGAAAGAAGGTTGAGTGCTTACTTTGAGAGTTTGACTAGTTCTAAAGGAAAAATTGAAGAGCAGACTTTGTGGAGCCGGGAATTGTTAAAAACTGCTTAAACGGTGTTGCGCGACATTTCCCGATGCGCAAAATTGCGCAAAATCATGCTAAAGCTGGTTTTAAGGCAGAGAGCTACTAGTTACTGGACTGACACTACTCCTCCAGGGACAGATAGGCTACTCAGAGCTCCCCACTCTCACTGGTGAACAAAGAAGCTTCCTCCTATCCAAGTAAGGGTATGGGCAACACAGGAACTATGACACAGCCTAGAATTCAGCAAGACCTGAAAACTGGACTATTCTAGTTCAGAAAAGGTGGGAAACAAGGATATTTTTTTTGTTGTTTTTTTTTTTTCACTTGTACAACAGAAACTAGGCACAGGAATACAGTAAATGCTTTAGCTCGGCAAGTGCACTTGAGTTTGTAGCCTACAACAATTAAACAGGGCAAAAATAACTTTTAAAGTGCAAAACACAAAAAAATGCAGAAAAACAAACTTTGCAGAACTCAGATAGTTAGAAAACTCACTTTTCGGTGAGACTAAACAGTCGCTGATAGGAAAGTAGAAAAAAAGTACTTATAATCTGTTAAAGTCTCTCTTTCGCTCTCTGCTGCTTGTAGAACTCTGCAGGACACCACGTGGAGCTGTGCTGAGTCTGTTACAAGTGCAAAACCGAGTTAAAGTGGGTTTCAAGGCAGGGAGTTTGAAAGAGATAGGAAATGGCCCAAAACGGCCAATAAGCTACTAGTTACTGGGCTGAGACCACTCCTCCAGGGACAGATAGGCTGCTCAGAGCTCCCCACTCTCACTGGTGAACAAAGAAGCTTCCTCCTATCCAAGTAAGGATATGGGCGACACAGGAACTATGGCACAGCCTAGAAATCAGCAAGACCTGAAAACTGGACTATTCTAGTTCAGAAAAGGTGGGAAATAAGGATATTTTTTTTTCTTTTTTTCACTTATACAACAGAAACTAGGCACAGGAATACAGTAAATGCTTTAGATCGGCTAGCACACTTGAGTGTGTAGCCTACAACAATTAAACAGGGCAAAAACAACTTTTAAAGTGCAAAACACAAAAAATGCAGAAAAATGCAGAAAAACAAACTTTGCAAAACTCAGATAGTTAGAAAACTCGCTTTTTGGCGAGACTAAACAGGTGCTGGTAGGAAAGTAGAAAAAAAGTACTTATAATCTGGTAAAGTCTCTCTTTCGCTCTCTGCTGCTTGTAGAACTCTGCAGGACACCACGAGGAGCTGCGATGAGTCTGTTACAAGCGTAAAACCTCGCTAAAGTGGGTTTTAAGGCTGGGAGTTTGAAAGAGATAGGAAATGGCCCAAAACGGCCAATAAGCTACTAGTTACTGGGCTGAGACCACTCCTCCAGGGACAGATAGGCTGCTCAGAGCTCCCCACTCTCACTGGTGAACAAAGAAGCTTCCTCCTATCCAAGTAAGGATATGGGCAACACAGGAACTATGACACAGCCTAGAATTCAACAAGACCTATAAACTGGACTGTTCTAGTTCAGAAAAGGCGGAAACAAGGATTTTTTTTTTCTTTTTTTCACTTATACAACAGAAACTAGGCACAGGAATACAGTAAATGCTTTAGATCGGCTAGCGCACTTGAGTGTGTAGCCTACAACAATTAAACAGGGCAAAAACAACTTTTAAAGTGCAAAACACAAAAAATGCAGAAAAACAAACTTTGCAGAACTCAGATAGTTAGAAAACTCGCTTTTTGGCGAGAACAGTCACTGGTAGAAAAGTAGAAAAAAAAGTACTTATAATCTGTTAAAGTCTCTCTTTCGCTCTCTGCTGCTTGTAGAACTCTGCAGGACACCACGAGGAGCTGTGCTGAGTCTGTTACAAGCGCAAAACCATGCTAAAGTGGATTTTAAGGCTGGGAGTTTGAAAGAGATAGGAAATGGCCCAAAACGGCCAATAAGCTACTAGTTATTGGGCTGAGACCACTTCTCCAGGGACAGATAGGCTGCTCAGAGCTCCCCACTCTCACTGGTGAACAAAGAAGCTTCTTCCTATCCAAGTAAGGATATGGGCAACACAGGAACTATGACACAGCCTAGAATTCAGCAAGACCTGAAAACTGGACTATTCTAGTTCAGAAAAGGCGGGAAACAAGGATATATATATATTTTTTCTTTTTTTCACTTATACAACAGAAACTAGGCACAGGAATACAGTAAATGCTTTATATCGGCTAGTGCACTTGAGTTTGTAGCCTACAACAATTAAACAGGGCAAAAACAACTTTTAAAGTGCAAACCACAAAAAATGCAGAAAAATGCAGACAAAAAAACTTTGCAGAACTCAGATAGTTAGAAAACTCGCTTTTCGGCGAGAACAGTCACTGGTAGGAAAGTAGAAAAAAAAGTACTTATAATCTGTTAAAGTCTCTCTTTCGCTCTCTGCTGCTTGTAGAACTCTGCAGGACACCACGAGGAGCTGTGCTGAGTCTTTTACCTGAGTTCTGCTGTGGCGACCTCTAACCGGGAAAAGCGGAAAAGACAAACAACAACAACCTTTTCTCATGTCATATCTGCAGCAATACTCTTGCAAATTCAGAGGATCTGGCTACATACACTTTTGACAAAAGAGTGATAATAAGGTCACTGTTTCAGTCTTCCACATATTCAGTGGTACTGCATAGGGAGAGAGATGGACATTCCTACTCTGTGCTTTTCAGCTGGATATGATGCTGTATCCTGAAGCTGATACAGTTAAATATGCCAGTAAAACTACAAGCCACTCCTTGCTTTCTTGAGAGCAGTGATTTGCTGCAACACCTTTGTAGCAGAGTCAGTGGATCTGCAAACAGTTTAGATCATTAAAGTGTGAATAGTACAGATTTCTGCAATTCATGTACCTTGTTGAATGCTTGTATTAGTAAAATATTTGAAGAGTTCTAACCAGTTCTTACCTTAAAGCATATTTATGAGTTGCTGTGTTAGCAGGTTAACTTGGACATAAAGAACCTAACTACTTCAGGTCTCTCTTCCCTTCTTTTCTGCTGCCTTCCATTCTGTCCCATACACTGCTTGATTAAAAAGTAGCAGATGACTACCACACATTTCTTTTTAACCTGATCAGCATTTGAAGTCCACCTTCCTGATAAACATGTAGTCATGTTGTGCTGAGGTGGCATTATGAGTATATGTTAATCTTGCAAACCATATTTTACATCTTGTTTTTGCATCTCATACTTCACAGCTATCCATCTCCATCCCCTGATATACCCATTAATTCCTTTCTGACTCTGGACAGTGGAACATGCTTGAAGGCAGATGCAAGAGACAGAGGCTTGAGACCATCATCCTACAGTGAATGGATTTTTTTATGCTCCTTCTTTTCTCCCCTGAGGACCACTGAACATAATAGTGTCCACTATGACACCCCCTCTGATGGTGCGCACTTTCTCCCACTGCCAGTGTTGTTCTGGAGAGCAGGTACTCCTCAGCTGTCTCATTCTCCCAGGTCCCTATTGTATGAGACCACTTCTGAGTTGACCTTCCCACACGTGAGTTATACTTTTATGGCAGAAACAGATCAACCCCCTACAGGATGGATGAGCCAGTCACTTACATGCCTCCCTGTTTGGCTTTTCCTAGTGCCCAGAATGATAATGTAACCCTTGTCATCTGAGATGAAGTCAAGGCCCCATAACTCTGTATCACTAAGCTGGCATACTGTGAACTGTTAAGTTACTGCAATCATCACATTTCTTTCTTACCAAGCCGTAAAAGTACTAAACATAGGGGAGGTAAAAAAGAGCAAGGCACAGTTAGGAAATATTTTAACTGAGATTAAATGACCACACACAAGAGGTTAGGGGAAATTAAGTCAAAAACAAGAGTAACATAAACTGTGTGCATAAATATATCAGAAATGTGAAGCTTGAAGTGATTTTGTAACCTTTATCAGATACGAGTGGGTGGAATATGAAGTCTCATATCTAAATGAATTAATGTTAAATGAAGTGACACACATGCCCAAAACTATAATTTTACTTTCATAATGAAGATGTCTGTATTGATGTTAATTTAACATTTTCAGTAGGTCTCAAGTAAAGCAGTTGCTAACAGTCTATTTCTGTGGCACTACAAGTTGTCAGATCCTAAATGAGGAGGCATTTTTTTTATCTGTCTTAATTTCTTTGTCAGAAGTCAGAAAAGCATATGATCATGCACACAAAAAGTAATAATAATAAATTAAACCTGACTGGGAGAACTGCAATTGGAGACAACTTTACTTTTTTTCAGATTGTCTCCTGTACTTGTTTGCGGTTTTACTAAACTGTCTTTTTTTCAATAATCACCACAAAAACATAGTTATCTCTCTCTTTATAACATATCTCTAAGTAGAGTTTTGTAAGCGCATAATATAGTGGATTATGAGCAGGTCACTGATCATAGCCCCCCTCCCCCCTTCAAAAAGGAGTTTTAAGGAGAAGTGTAATTTTCGAAATTCATTCTTCACTGGGGTTTTGGTCCTTTTTGGCTTTTTGGCACTCAGCATTTTGACTGCCGACATTTCAATAGGGAGCCTAATTAATAATGGATTATGAATGCATACACATCATAATTCTTTGTAGTGCATGAAACTTTATCTGTTCCATGTACTACTAGTTACAGAGAAAAAAGTACTAAGTGTTTTGCTGGCTTTCAAAGCCATAAAGCACTGTCAGAAAGGCAGTAACCCTCTGTTGTCTTACAGAAAGTCAGGGACACATTACAGACACAGGCAACAGCATAACTGTTTTTAATTCTGCCACAGTCTTTGCTGGTCAGTACTGGCAGGTTTAACTGCCAAGCACAATACCTGATCTTAATAAGTGAAGCAGGGGGTTCTTAACAATTGCTGAGGTCACATCTAGTGCTATAGAAGTGCTTAACAGATTTGTCTTTTTTTGGATATCAGAGGATAATCACCACACTCCATACGCTCTACAGTAATGTAAATGGAAAACTATGATGGTGTGCATATATTTCTTCATTTATACAGTATTCTATCAACTATAAAAATAAAAAAAAGATTAAAAATGTTATGTTATTTCATCTTTAGCTGTTATATCTTGATATTAATAGCGATATAACTGATATAGAGAAAATTAGGCTTATTAGAACAATAGTGGACTTGACATGAAATATCTGACTCAGCCTGTGTAATGATGAAACCAACAGCTTACCTTAATGGACAAAACAGTGACACCTTTAGGCAAACTGTAGATTACAAAGCTTGTCATAACTGTACATGGCGTGATTTAACTTCAAGCTAATGAACAACGTAGGAGGCAATGTAAATGACATGATATTGTGCATCCTTTTTGCGAAGAATTGTTACAGCATTTTAATTCAGAGCTTAAAAGGACGTGAAAAAGTCAGTTATTACTGTCTTTTAAATTTTTTTTCTTATTTCTGTCAGAATGAGATGTGTCAAAATTGAAAAGCATTTGGATTCATCTTTCTTCAGCTGTCACTAACCTGAAAAAAAAACATACACACAGAGGAGAAATTATGGAGGAAGAGAACTGTATAAATGTTCATATGCTTCTTATTTTTTTCAGGGGGAAAGTGATGGATGCAAACAGCAGAATTGATGATGTACTGTGTTCAGAATCAGTGGAAATATTTAAGAATGCATTGGGCTGACAAACAAAATTGTGGTGAGTGGTGGGACATTATGAAATGGGCCGTTAACTTGGATTAGCAACTTAGCAATTAGGCACAAAAATGGGGGGAGTGAGGGGGTTAGTGCATTTTCCTGACTTTAAGCTGTGAAAAGGGGAAGACAGAGAGAAGGAGCCATTCCTTCTAATGCAGAATACATTGCTGCATGTGTGAGTAATCTACAACATCTGAATCCCTTCCCTCACCCTATGCTGCAGTCATTATCACCACTTAATGTTACATTCAGTCAGATAGCATCCTGTCAAGTGAAAGGTGAAGTGTAAACATGTACAATAATTTTGGTAAGTCATCGAATAGCCTTCAGCATGCAGACACCCATGTAGGATTCTAAGTTAAACACTTCACACTAAGTTTGAATCCAGTGGTCCTACCATCACTCCCATTTTTGCAGAGCTAGATTTTTTTGCTATTTTTCCTTGGTGACTGTCAAGGTCCCCCTATCTCATAGGTTCATAGGTTGGTACTAGGCTATCGGCCCTAGGGTCTATACAAGCCTAGCCATAACAATTCCCTGGCTATTTCTTCCCACACTATTTACTTCCCTGGACCCCTGTCTAGCAGGGCGACTGACGTGATCCCCGAGGTGAATTTCCTTTCTCCCATCCAATCATCAAGGTTCCTTTGGAAGAGGGACAAAGAGGCGCTCTGCCTTGACATGTATGGGCAATCTATTCCAGAGTCTGGGGAGTCTCTGGGTCAGGAACCTATCCCTCCAACATGTTTTGTTTATTGTGATGACAAGGTTTAGATCCATGGAGCGTGTGGCTCTGAGGGATTGGGATTTCTTTAAGTGTAACATGCCTTTCTGTTGGCCAAACGTTCAAAGCTTGGACCTAAGAATTCCACTTACTGTCACCCCCTTCCAGAGTTTTAATTAACTTAATGTATACGACTTTCCTACCAGTCACACAAGCACCAGAGGATTAAGCATGTTTAGGCTGGAATTTTTAACCTGTAAGATAAAATGGTTTCAAAGTGTATCCAATCAAGAGAGAGCCCCTCTTCACGGGCTTTAAATTTAATATTTATGAAGTATTATTACACAAATGTTACAATTCATTTGTTATTATAATAAATGCTATTTAAACATGGACAATGTTGCAGTTAGCTAAGGTTTAACAGCACTTATCTGCCAAAAAGGTCTTTCCTCTAATAAAGAATTCTTCTGAAAAGATCCACAGCTGTTTTTTTCTTGATAAAATGATCATTCAGATAATTGTTCAGATAACAACTTAGATACGAACTTCACAGTTTTTTTCTTCTCGTGAACTGGAAACCTAGCTTGGCTTGTGGTTTAGCTCTGTTTCCTAATTTGTAATCTAGTGGTACAAGAAAATAGTAGGTAACATACCTTGGAAAGATGGCCTCTGAGTAATGAATCCTTGATGTTTCTGTAAAAGAAAGTTGTAATCATGGCCGGCCTTAGGCATAGGCGAACTAGGCGACCGCCTAGGGCGCCGTACAGGCCGGCCTTGTAAAGGGCGCAATTTCTGTTTATTTATCTATTTATTTTAATTAATTTTCTTTTCTTAATAAGAAAAGTAAATTAATTAAAATAAATAAACCATAGGGCGCTGGAATCGTAGGGCGAGGAGGGGGAAGCGAGCGCCCCTCCCACTTTTACAGCTGCAGGTTGGCCAGGACTGGAGGTTTCAAGAATAAAAAAAAAAAACGGCAGTAGGGGCTAGCGTGTTACAAGCACCATTTGGGGGGCTGCTTCTTAACACGCTGTGCTCCTTTCCAAACATGTTACCTTTGTGAAGAGCGTTGTAAACTGTCTTGTTTTTCTTTCTGGTACCGCAACTTATTAAACGTTAGCTAGTAAAGTGCTTTAGTAGTCGCTGGATGCGCCGAAGTTTTCTTTTACCTACGTGTGTGTGTATGTGTGACGGGGATTAGTATAGTTTGTTCCACTATCAGGATTCTTTGAAATTCAACCACAAAAGGCATCAGTTATCCCTCTCCCAGGACCCCGCATCACTTGTAGGTGTAAAAGGTGCCTGACAGTCTTAATATCCCACCGGCTCCAGTTAAGTCCATCCACGAGTTTGAGTCCAACATACAATACAAACAAGTATATACAGAATTAAAGAAAAAAGGGTAATTCGTGTGGCCTTGGTTTTATTTCCTGTATGACTGTTTTTGTGTAATCCTTTTCTACATCAGGGATGAATCACTAACTCCTTTTCTACTCGGAAAGGGAATGTAAGCTACTGGAGCTCCCGAAAGGAGTTGGGGGGATGATTTCCGAATGGAATGTGCCACAACACCCCCTTTCTAACATAGCCAAATGGAATCGGCAATTCAAGGATACCCTCACCAAGTTAACCCCTTGTGATCTGCACCGTAACATCACATAGTTGTAGCACACCGATAAAGTTGCAATAAGGAAGGGGGGGGTGGAGTACTGTCACTGATTTATAAAGCTCCAGTGACATACGATACAGTTGTTGTTGTTGTGTCTTTCGGCTTTTCCCGGTTTAGGGGTTGGTCTTCAAATAATGAATATAGACTCACCCTCAGCTTTTATTGTACTGCGATGGCTGTGATCGGTAAGCAATGTTATTTTTGTTATCACCGTTTTACAGTGTTTGCATATACGTGATGTAACGGAGTTGTCATGAAATAACTGGTGCTGCTAGTGCAATCATTCTTTTTTGTATCATTTATTTTTCTTTTTTTTTTTTAAACATAAACGCTATCCTGCCCAAAGACTCCTACCTTGATGGCTCCTCTTTTCTTCTAAAATTAAACTATTATCCTCATGTTCAGAAGCGTGCTTGCTTTGGTCCTTCTAACAGCTTCTCTGGTGTTTAAACCAAAGCCTAGAGGGTTGTGTGAATTCAGACCAAAAGATCAGTCTCATGCTGGCCTAGGAAGCATATGAGAAAAAGACAGGCCACAGAAGAAATATCAGACTCTGCAGAATGACATGATTAAAAGCCCTATACCTCTACTCTATTTCCATTATCATATGCCTCTGTCTATCTCATGCTAGATGCATTTACACTTAGAACCCACAAACTGCTGTATTCTCTGGTCATCTCTTGATTCAACATCTACAAGGCAGCATGGGTTGAGGAAGGTTTCATGCTTCAACAAGAATGTTGGCAAGTGGCATTATTAAACAACTCACACAGACAGCAGTTGTGAACAAGCAAAACAGATGATGGCTCTGCTTCACTATCAGGTACATTACTACAGTACAGGTTTCTTCGGATTAGTTCTAGAGTATATACTTCATTTAACAACAAGCCTGGGCAGTTTTGTGTGTTAACTGTCTTGCAGTTAGTGCAGAGGATTAACACTCTAAGCTGTTTGTCTGCTTCTTGAACAGGGTACAAGGTCCTCCTATTCATTGTACCTCCATTTGCTTACTGTGTGACTCTGAGAATATCAGAAAGTACTCAAGGATCATCTACGAAAAGGGACATTTGTGTCCAGTGGACTTAACCAATTAGCAAATGAATAGAATAAAAATAAAAAAATGACTTCTAGGAGACAGTGTCAGGAAATAAGAGAGGACTGTGTTGGAGAGCAAAACTCTTAGCCCAGCTACAGGTGTTAATAACAAACAATAACAAACTGGGCTTGGGAGTTCAACCCCATGCTGCAGAAAGATAAAGCCCTTATTGTGTTCCAGATGACCTGGGTTTGACTAGTGCAACAGGTGCTGTAGGGGCTGGATGGGAGTGAACGTCTGGTGCTGGCTTGTCCATCCTTGGGGGGCAGGGAGGTTACCTATGCTCATTACAATAGCAGCGTTAACAGATGGGTGAATTCCACACTGGAAGCTGTATACCACTTAGGAGATATAGGGTATGAGTGAAAGTTCACATGCACCTCCAGTGGGCAGCAACTGCAGAGCTGGCAAAGCTGCCACAGGGTGGGAGAGAGTTAGGGCTCACTCCCCAGCAGCACTGTGACACTGTACCAGCATCCTCAAGGTCCTCATCTGTCCCTGATGTGGGTCAGTTTTCGCCAGTGGGTGGCTAAGATGGTCCCACAGACCCAATGAATGAGAAGAAGGAGCTAGTGGCCATTGTTTGCCAGGTATAAAAAAAAAATTTAAATACCTGGCTCCCACAAATGTGAGTACTACAGAGTAAAAGATAACACAAAACAGAGAACATCTTCATAATTGCCGTGTGTGACTTGTATTTTACTACATGTGAGCACTTTGGTCCAAAGGAAAACATTAACTGAAAGGAAACAATTACTGGTGGCTAGGGGAGGACAAATCCTCCCAAAGAGCATACTCTGCTCTAGGGCAAAGGGGTTCTGAAAGCTCTGCGTACCATCCTTCTGCACCACACGCTCCCGAGACCTCAACCTCATTACAACAGTCAACAGAACGTGCTGGAGGGACAGGTTCATAGCCTGGAGACTGCCCATTTTATGGAATTCACTACCTATATATGTCAGACAGAGCACCTCACTGGCCCTCTTCAAGAGAAATCTTGATGAGTGGATGGGAAATAGAAAATTCACCTCAGGGATCACTCCAGTGGCTCTCCTAGACAGAGACACTGGGATCTAAGGTCGGGTGGCACAATGTCAGGGTAATCCTATGGGCTAGGCTTGTAAAGGCTCCAGGGTCATTAGCCTAGTACACACACCTATGAACCTATTTCATGTATATACATCACATGAATGATGTACATGCTGAATATGAATTAGATGGACATCTCCATCTCTATGAGATTTTGGCTTTATCCAAAGAGACTGCAGCCCACCTCTATTCTTTTTCTTCTTTTTAACGTGACCAAATAGTCTGGGGCAGCACTAATATCAGCAGTTAACATGACAGCTATCAAAGGTATGTCCTCATCATAATGGATAATTTATCTTAAATTCTGCTTAGAGTCAAGATACCCTATAAATTCATGACAAGGATGAAGACAGGAACGTAGCTCAACAGAGTAAGGCACAGCCTAAAATATTCTAAGGAGATGAGTGTACTAGGAGGGAAGGGGATAAATGAGCATATAATCTGAAGTTTTAAAGTTCTGGGATACCAAACAGGCTGGGATGGGCATACCTGGAAGTAGGAACAGTTTACTTGTGCAAGCAGAATGCAATAAAGTATTTCATTGAAGGTAGGCAGCCAAGGAACTTTAGAGACAGGCTGCAATGGTCCTTGGATAAGTGTCACTGGTACACTATAGTATGATGGGGTTGATTTGTATCATAAAGAAGAGACCACTAAAGTTGGTTGGCAGAAGTTAATAATATGTTCTATATAAAAGTAAAATATAAACTTACTGATGACTTTGATTTTTTGATGAGGCTGACAGTAGTTCTTAAAGAGAGTAACTTATGGATGGCCAAAGACTGAACTCAAAAGCATCATTTGCCTGAAGTTTAACCTGCTGAGGATCTCAAATATATGACTTTCAGACTTCATATCCTTCAGAAATGCAAGTTAACACAAATCCTGTTGTTCTAGCAACTTTAAGTTAAAAAAGTGTAATATTTAAAATCTGTCACTATTTTTATGGTCATTGCATCCACATAATGTCCAGATTTCTTGCAGTAAGATTGAGAGGTATGCATACCTCTCAACTATCCAGATATTTGCCTCATATCTTTGGCCTGTTCCTCATAAAATTTGTGGTTTTCTGGCAAATCACTGAAGATTTAAATAACTAAATGTCATACATTTGAGTTTCAGCCTTCATTTCCTTCAGAAAATGCATGGTGGGTTGTAATGACAGATGTCTGACGGGCCGTTTATGGTTAAAATATTCTGAAACGGGTAGTTTTGTCATTATTGGTTCAAACATTTTGTTTCATTGCTTACTGGAAAAATGTTCAAAACTACAAATTTAAAACATACTCTAAAAAGTGTAAATGTTTCTATGTGCGACTAGCTATTTTTTGTTTATCAAAATCTGAAAGCAGTGTTAGTAGCATAATTGCCTTTAGTGCAGAAGGCTGTGGATTCTACTTCCACACCATGTAGATGGAGTGTTGATATTGCATTACGCATATGATTGTTGATTATTTGGTGCATTATAAGGGGGATAGGGGTTCTACACTCCTGAGTATATCCTTTGTATGAGATGCCTAGTGACTAAGAACTTGTTGGTCATTTCCTACTGCAATAGGTCATTTTCTATTGCAATATTATCAATTTTTTAATGCAATATAGGAAATTAATTCTTCAAGGAAAGCAGGCACTGAATTTGTAAATAAAACATTGATATGTGAAGTTATTTTGCCGGTAGCAACCTCTTCATTAGGTATGGATTTCTTTAATGTGAAATTCAGATGATTTTACATCTGCAGAGATTGTGAGTATGAAGTAATATTGGTGGATTATAATGACAGAAGTCTTGAGTGGCCTTTTATGGTTGAAAATTTCTGAAATGGGTAGTTATTGGTTCATACATTTTGTTTCACTGCTTATTAAAAGAATTTTTAAAACTACAAATTTAAAACACTTTAACAAGTGGTGCTGTATTATACAGGGAATATAATTCAATGCAATCAGGAAGGTGAATCAAAGAACAAATACACATATGCATGACCCTAACAAATGTGTGCAAGGAGTCTGTTTTGAAAACAGCCCAAAGGTAAACTTAATTCTTCACTGGCCAGATGCATTTTCTATAAATGTGGGTTTTCATGCCGTTTCAATGAATATGATTTTTTCCATTTCAGTGAATGTGAGTTTCAAGGGCAGAGAAGTTTACTGCTTATGCTAAGTCTGCTTTTATTGTGAGACTGTATTGTTTAGCAAATGGCTACCTGTGTTTGTGCTATTTTATTTCAATGTCTGTAATGACTGTAGAAGCAAATAAGAGAATAGTATGCATGGTAACTGGTGAGAAATAAACAAATAATGGAACATTGGAATGGCTGAGGAGGGGGCTGCTGCTGGGGGGGGGGTTGGTTGCTGCAGGAGCGGCTGCTCTGTGGGGCAGTCTATTACCCTGCCTAGGGCCCTATTTGACCATGATCTGGATCTGGTATTTAATGTGGAAAATACTATGCAGAAGTAGTTGTAGTTAAAGATACCTTGTAATATAGTTATTCTTCCTATACATTTAAATAATTTAAGGAAATAACTGGAGTGGCTTTCTTGGGGAGTGACCCTGTGGGTGTGACTCAAATAGGGGTGTTTCATGACTGTGGTGTGGGTGGGGCTTAAGGGGCGCCGGAGCACTACTTCGCCTAGGGCGCCATTTCAGCTAAGGCCGGCCCTGGTTGTAATGGTTGTAATTAACCCACACAGTCAGCTACTGTGTGAGGTAGTCATTTATGTTAAGACATACCTACCTGTGGCATTAATGTCTTTCACTCCATGATGAATGTCAAAACAGTTTGGATTCTCTCGCAGAGTTGCTGGTAGCTTCATCTTTGTTAGTGGTTGTTCAGTCAGAGCATCACCCACTGTGACCCTCTGTTACTGTGGCAGGTGAGCTGCCCAGTTTTTGCTGCTTTGATCATGGAAGGGGCCCACTGTCTAATCTGATCACAGTTTCTGTTTTGACTACCAGCAGCGTTTGTCTTTAATCGTGTCCCACCTGGTGTACTCTCCAGAGGGCTGGTCTGGTCTTTCATGACTTATCATTCACTAACCATGGAAACAAAGGACCTGACTCAGAATCTCGTTCTCTCCATTAGAAAAAAATGCACATTCTTTGCTTCCTATATTGTGGCATGTGTATCTGAAATCAAAAGGAAGTACATCTGCGAAATTGTTATGGTCATACCAGACATAACCCTACTTGGCTACAAATTTAATGATACAAAAGTGGGTACACACAAAAATCTGTGAAACCTGGGAAAGTGTACTGTGTGCATGGTCAGGGTATGTTAGGTGTGACCATTTACCCTGGAAGATAACATGGGGCATATCTTCCATCAATATCTGAGTGGCACTGTTGATTCACATACCTAAAATAGTCCTGACATGTAATGCCGTTCCACATAATACCACATATGATGATCCTAAGTGTTACACAGACCATGGAGAGAATATACCCTTGATCAGTTCCTCACTGAGCCCAATCAGATACGTGCATGAAAGAATGGTTTTGAGCCATATAGTAATGCTTGTATGACCCACTGCAGCTGTAGACCCTTATCCATCTATCCTTCCATCCTCAACCCCTTTTTCCCATTTTGCACATGGGGGTCGGGATGTCACTTCAACAGTGACAATCATCTAGCAGCTGACCAGCTCCATAGTGACTTCTTAAAACTGCTGCAAGATCCATCGCCTATCCCGTATCTATCCTAATAAATCAATCCATCGCAGAACAATATGTCCCCATACTCTAGAAAATATCCCATATCATCCCCCTCCACAAGGGAGGCCCATCTAAAGATCTCTCTAATTATCGGCTCATTGCCATTTTCTCTCATCTAGCCAAAATCTTAGAGAAGTGTATCCATAAGCAGCTCCTAGACCACCTCACTACAAATAACCTTATCTAGTTCACAGCACAGCTTCCGTCCAAAACACAGTACCTCCACAGCCCTCATAAGTTTCACTGACTTCATTAACCTCCTCAAAAACAATGGACAACTAGTCTCTGCTGTATTCCTTGGTATGTCCAAAGCTTTTGGTATTGTATCTCACCAACTACTACTCAACACACTAACCTCCTTCAGCCTCAATTCTGCAGCTCTCAGCTGGTACTTTAGCTACCTTACTAATTGACAACAGGTAACTAAATGAGATAATAAACTCTCCATACTCCTCCCAGTCTCCGGTGGGGTTTTCAGGGTTTCATCCTTGGCCCTCTCCTTTTTGTTATATTCACAAGTAGTCTAAATGTTGCCACTAATCTGCTTCTATCATTCAATATGCCGATGACGCTACTCTTTTTTGCTGTGTTCCCACACCCCAAAGAACTCCAAGATAAACTGCAAAAGTCATTTCTAGATATTGAAAATTACCTAAATGAACTTCAACTCATCCTAAACCCAAACAAAACAAAATGAATGATCTTCTCCAACAGGAAATCCAGAGCAAACCCATCTCCTCTCTTCATCTACTCCACTAATGGCAGTGTAATAGAATCAGTTACTCAAACAAAACTACTTGGTGTCACAGTAGACAACAACCTAACATTCGATAAACACATGTCACTCACAATTAAAAAAGTTCAAATCAAACTTGGTGCACTATATAGGGCCAAATCGTACCTCACTCAAAATGTCAGACTAGCTACAGCCAGGTCCCATCTCCTATCTACTCTCCTCTACTGTTCTCAAATTTTCACTAACCTGCGCATGTCTGATTTATATCTACTTGATTTTTGCTACAATAAAATAGCAAAATTTGCTGCTAATAATATACTCAACAGGGTCCATCATTTCTTTGCTCTTCAAAAATTACACTGGCTTGAATTTCCCAGTCTGTTATCACTCAGTCAGCTCACCACTGCCCACTCCATTATCCACAAACCTGAAAACTGGCCTGCACTCTTCAACCTAGTGCAACTTGTAATTAAGTCCCGTAATTACTTTGGTGACTGTTTTTTCTCCTTTAAAGTAGCCAAACAGTGGAACCTAATACCCCAGAATATCCTGAAAAACACAGATAGTCATCGCTTCAAACAACTCATAAAGTAATACCTTACTTAACAATGGCTATGCTTCTGTAATTTTCCTGGCTAGTTTCTCATGCCATCAATCAAAAGTTTCTTTTCTGCTATCTTTCTCCTTGTCTTATTTCTACCAAATGATAATGCCACAATGGTTTATTTTAGTTATGTATCTAATGAGTTTCGTATTACTGTCTGTAGTAAGGCTTAGAAAATTAAATGTATTCTGTTTTACATTCTCTTTTTGTTAATTGTGATTGTAGGCAACTGTTAAACATTTTGTATATGCTTTGTAAATCTTTGTAAAAAAATTTTGTAATCTTTTTGTACTATTGTTATGGAGCTTTTCTCTCCAGGTCTCTGCTGGAAATGGACTACTTGCCCAGCCGGGCACTACCTGGTTAACAAATGTAAAATAAAATAAATAAAATAAATCTCTAGCCAAGGTTTACATGCTGGGTGGCCAGCCCTGCCTCGGTAGTTCATCCTTACCACTCACTCGCACACACACTCACACCTACGGCCAGTTTAGTATGTCCAGTCCACCTACTGCATGTCTTTGGATTGTGGGAGGAAACTGGAGCACCAGGAGGAAAACCATGCGACTGCAGGGAGTACATGCAGACTCCACACAGAATCTTGCTGTGAGGTGACAATGCTAACTACTGCATCATCATAGCCGCCCCCACCTCTGCCGCCTAACTGCCAGCAAATTCAGAAATACCACAGATGATTCAACAACATATGCAGTACATGGGGGGGGGGGGGTTGTGTAGGGATATAACCTGTAAACACTGAGGGCCTTCATGGCTGCTGGATAAAGTTCCATGGTGTTTACTCTATTTTTCAGTGCTATTAGTTTACTCAGCCTACCAAACACACAAGCTACACTAGAACACTTGCAGCATCTTGCACAAAACTCTTACCATAATGGCATGTACCAAGTATTGTGTTCCATGTGAATAACATACACATCATATTTCCCCACCTTCCTCAAAACATAACACAAGCAGTACTGTTGCAACTTACACAGTACAAGACCTCAGAAAGCTGTCTGATTATTAAGCATTAGGTTGAACACTCAGTCAGTGGTCTACAGGTCAACAGGTGTGTAACAGCGCACAGAACACTCGGAATGAAGTGGGAAATAACCTGCAAACCTCATTTACCCTTCCACAGCTGTAGTAATATTAACACTCCCCAGCACAGCGGCAGCATTGCTATACCTTGAAACAGCAGCATAAACAAACACTACAATAGCAGTGTTAAGGATATCATGAAGCACCACAAAAATACATGCATGGCAAGTGACAACAGTACCATTTTCCACACAATTATGTTTCAGAGACAGATGTTGCTTGTAGAACAACTTCTCAGCAATTTTCCACAGTGTTTGACTTGTTTCTGTGATGCAATCTTCCATTGTGTGATGAGGCTCATGGTAGACATAAGGGCCAAAATGTACCATGGGAATGCAAGGCTGGGCTTTTTAAGAGCTTCACAAATCAGTAGCCTAGTAAGTACGTATCAACTTATGTCACGGGAGCTTGTATCGAATCACATAGAAGCATCAAATGTGGCCAGTATGCTAATGAGGCACAATGTAATGAAAGTTTCTGAGTCACATGTTTTTCTCATTGCAGCAATAAACAATGTCATGCTAAGAGGCTTACTTACTTATGTGTGCTTGCATGAACACCTGTGAAGCATAGTAACCATATATGAGCAGGCCAATAAACCCTACAAGAATGTGAGGAAATGTATTTTACTTCTCTAGCCTATAAAAGAGGTAAGAAACAAAACTGCTATCATAGCTAGGCACCCAGTAGCTTGTACACATTTCCATGGCAGTGTTAACACCCAAACACCGTCATGCTGTGCCATGCCATCTATTTTTGCACTGAGCAATGGTTAGAGTTGCAAGTGCTACTTCTGAAAGCAAAAAAAAGTTACCAGTGGTATATCACAAGGGTCTTTGTTGGCCACCCTCCTATGTGACATAAATTTCTTAGATTTCAGGCCAGCATTCTTAGTCTGTTGTTAAGTAACTTTGAAGTCAAGTGTAAATTTATTGTTATTCAATCTTCCACTGACTCACAGTTGCTCCAGCATGTGTCAGACCTTGTTAACAACTGGTGGAAGGACAGTGGTCTCATACTAAATGTAAAAGAGTAGCATAGTTCATTTTGTTAAACAAAACATTTTCACTTAACCATTTAAGTAACACATCCCACCAGTCAGACACTGATGTAAGGGATCTTAACATTCTTGTTGATAATTCCATATAGTTTTGACCACCATGACTCTACAGTAGTTCGGAAAGCCTTTTATCTGGCTCATCTCAAATCCCATCAGGCACATTACTGAATATAATACACCTTTTGGCGTGTATTTGTCTAAATGTGCCACTCTACTTGAGAGACCTCCGAGATTCTTAACTAAAAAGATCAGTGGCCTCAAAAATCTGAAGTTCAGGACACACTTGCAGCCCTCCTTCTGTACTCTCTATACTCAAGTCTCTTACAGATTCCTCTGTGGAGATCTGTGACTTGCCTTTTGAGCCATGAAAGATCCAGCCCTGTTCTAGTGGTTACAGACAACACTACTGTGATGTGGTACCTGAATAAGCAAGGGGTTTCGATGTCATACTCTCTTTGCTTGTTGTCAGTCATGGTCTGAGAGATGGCTGTACAGCATTCTCTTACTCTTCAGGCCTCACACATCCCATCAGATTAAAACACAGTGGCAGACAGACCAAGCAGATTCTGGACAGACCCTCATGAGTGGAAGCTCCATGTAGAGGTCTTCCAAAACTTGATCCAGATTTGTGGAACACCTTAAGTAAATCTGTTTGCCTCCTTTCAAAACAGACAAAATGAAAAAAATCTGTTCAGGTTATCCTTGCCGCCATGCTTGAAAGACAGACACCTGATCATTCCCATGGTTGTGGATGTTCCTGTATGAATTTCTACTCTTTCCAGTGATTCTCAAGGTACTTCTAAAGATTCAGAAAGAATTACCAAAGACAACTGTGGTAACCCCCTTTTGACTCAGGGGAATTTGGCTCTGTCTTTTAATGGAATTAGCCAAAGGCAGTTGCTACTAACTTCTTCACAGACTGGATCTGCTCACACAGCATCAAGGGCAAATGGTGCAGCCCAACTTAGAGCAATTGCAGGTGCTAGCCTGGATGATTCTGTTTTGATACCTTTTAGGCACTTATTCCATGAGGATGTGCAGCAGTTATTTAAGGAGGCATGAAAACCTGCAACTAGAAAATGTTAACGTTTACAAGTGGAAGAGGTTTTCTAGGTGGTGCCTAGACAATAACAGAGGTCCCAAAACAGTTTTGACCCCTCTAGTTTTGAAATATTTATGTAAGCTACTTAGAGATAGTTTGTCATATGCTTCTATCAAGGTGCATCTTGCGGCCATCTCAGCTTGTCTGCCCATGGATCCTCGTCTTTCATCTCTTTTTTGTGGTCAAACAGTTTATGAAAGGAGTGTCGTACCTAGGACCCTTTGAATGCAAATTTATTTTCCCTGGAATCTCAACTTTGTTCTTGGAAAATTCACCTTACGTCATTTTGAACCTGCTGATTTATGATTTATTACGTGGAGGACTGCTTTACTCATTGCTCTGATATCTGAAAGGCAAGTCTGTGAGCTACAAGTTGTCATGGTGGTCCAACCCTATCTCATTTTTTAAAAGGACAGGGCTGTGTTACACACTGATCCATCATCATTCATGCCCAAAGTTGTTTCTGAATTTACCTTGAATCAAGCCATCAATTTCCTAGTGTTCTATCCTGATCCAGAAAACAAGGGAGAAAATATTATAAATACTTTGGATGTGCACAGGCAGTTCAAGAACTACATTGAGAGAATAAAAACCTTTAGGAATGCTGAACAAGTGTTTGTCTCCCGTACAAAGGCTAAGAAAGGCCAACCTGTCTCTATGCAAATATTGCACAGTGGTTGCCCTCTGCTTTTGTTTTCTGTTACGGTCACCGTAGTAAATCTCTTCCATGCAGGGTTAAGGCCCACTTGACTAGAGCTTTATCCTCTTCGATCGCAAATTGGAAAGGGGTGGACTCTAGAAGCATTCTAGAGAGAGAGCAGCCTGGTCCTCTGTTCATACCTTCATAAACACTGCAAACTGGATTCCTTTTCAAGGTCCAGAGCAGGCTTTGCTAGGGCCATTCTCCAGGTGCTTCTGGATCCTTAACCTTCCAGATCCTAAGTAGGGTAAGCAGTAGCAATCTATCCAAAATGCCAGTTAGGCAGTGGGAATGATAAACATAGTACAGCTGTAAGTCTTACTTACCTGTGAAGGTAGATGTTTAAATTTCTCACTGCTTCAGTGGCAGCACCCACCCGCCTTCCCCTAGATTTTGCATAGTTGAGGTGGGTTCCAACGTCTTTGATTCTGTTGTTGAATTTGATTTTTATATGGCATTGTAATTCTCTGTGAATTTTCTATTGCTGTTTAATTCTAACTGCAGGTAATTTTCTCTCTTTTTTTGCAGAAGCAAAAAAGCCTGAACACACTCTTCCTGTGACAGTTGAAGGCTTCTCCCTTAGGATATACTCAGCCAGTAAGCTGTCACAGGAAGAGAGAGGAAGTGGAGTCTGAGCTTTTGAAAGCTGCCCAGTAGTGAGTTACTTTGGCAGATAACCTAAAATGCCATTGAGGCAGTGAGGAATTTGAACATATACTGTTACAGGTAAGTAGGACTTGCACAACTGTACTTTCTGTGGAATGGACTCCCAGGTGGTGCAGCAAGGAAAACAAGAGTTTTCTGTTTGTGCTGCATAAGGGCCACTGTGAGTAACAGACTGGGACCCAATGATGGTCCCCAATATTAAGTTGATGCCTGACAGAGAGTTGCTAGAGTCGTGCCTCATGCCAGTGGCTTATCTTGCTCTGGTAAGCAGTGCTGTCACCACTATAGCAACCTTTGGAGGTGCCATCCTGTCTTTCTTAGCCAGTGATAAGAAGAGGGCACAGCTAAGGCCCCTGAGATGTATTGTAAGTAGTTGCAATATTTACAGTGTCTTATTTCTCCTGTAATTATTTCAGAGTGTATTGAACAGTTAGTTAAGAAGTTCTGTATTCTTTTTTTCTTGTTTTGTAACTCAAGCACAGATCAGAGTGAAATCCATTGTGTTCCAGAATAGAATGGAGTGGGTCTTGCAAGTGAAGATATATGTATGCTTTATTGATGTGTTGTAGGTTCATAGGTTGGTACTAGGCTATCGGTCCTAGGGCCTATACAAGCCTAGCCAGAACAATTCCCTGGCTATTTCTTCCCACACTATTTCCTTCCCTGGACCCCTGTCTAGCAGGGTGACTGATGTGATCCCCAGGGTGAATGTCCTTTCTAAGTGCCCTGACTCCCAGCCTCCTGCCCCTAAAAGCCAGATAGGTTTTACAAGGTATCAGAGGATTCCAAATTCCTGTTTAAATGTCCATCTGCAGACCCTGCTACAGTTCCTGTGTCTGCTAATAAGGCCTTTACAGTGTTGCCTTCCACTTCCCTTCTCCCCTCATTCAAGAAGAGTAAAGTTATGGAGAGGTTGTGGAAGAAAGTCTGTATATCAGCAACTTTGGCATTTAAAGCCGTAAACTACCACACCCATATGGCAAAATACTCTTTAGCCTTTCTCTCTGACGCCAGTAAGTTTATTTCAGAGCTTCCAGACTCTCCTACTAAGACTCAGTTATCCTCCATTCTGAGCTCTTCTGCTGAAATCACACTCTGTTCAATTAAGTGTAGCTATGATGCAGTGGAGGCATCTGCCAGAGCTGCTGCTTCAGGGTCTGTTCTAAAGAGGTACTCCTGGTTCAGACTACAGCCCTTCCCAGACGACATAAAGGCTAAAATTATGGATGCACCCGTGACAACAAGGCTGCTGCAGAACTCTTTTAAGTCCTTACAAGAAAAGGACAAAGAGCTACAAGACCTAAAACACATTTTTGTGTTCCCAGTTACCAGATTTCAGAGAAACTACCCCTCTAAAACCCCTTCTGTAAAGAAACCTTTCAGAACTCAGTCTTCCAAGGGTAAAAGAGATACTAGGAAGCAATACTCAGCTATGTCCTCAACATCTTCTCCTGTTTCTCAGAAACAGCCCTTTCTGAGCAAGCCAGGTGGTCTGTGACACCAACCTCCTTGTAGCCAGACCCTTCTTTCCTCGTGTCTTTCTCTTTCTCTCCCTGCTTGGAAACAAATCACCCCGGACTCTTGGGTCCTTTCCATTATCCTTCAAAAATACTTCATGATGTAGAAGACTCCACCTTCCTTCAGGGGTATTCCACAACCCCCAAAAGAACAGCTGGATTACTTTCCCCAAGTCATTTTCAGTCTTCTTTCTCAAGATACCATTCAGGAGGTGCCATCTTCCCAAATAGGGAAAGTTTTTTTTACTCCAGAATGTTTCTGGTCCCCTGGAAAGATGGCCCGTAGAGACCCATCCTAGGCTTGTCCCACCTAAACACCTTCCTGAAGGTTTCTACCTTTCACATGCTATCCTTGAACACTCTACTTCCCCTCATACTTCCTCAGACAAGTTAAATTGTCTCTGGAAATTAGGGATGCTTACCTCCACATTCCTATTAATCCTCAGTTCAAGAAGTATCTTCCTTTGCTGTTGCTTCCTCACATTTTTAATTCTCTGCCTTGCCTTTTGGATTGTCTTTAGCTCCAAGGGTCTTCACAAAATGCTGCTGTGGTAGCCTTTTGCAGACTAAGGGGTATTCAGATTTTCTCATACCTGGACGATCTTATTCTCCGAGCTCATTCTCCAGACATCCTGCAAGAGAATCTGCTCTTCACGGTAGCTCTGCTAATGGTCTAGGATTCACTATCAACTACCAAAAATCTACCCTGGTTTCTTCACAAGACCATGTTTTTCTAGGATGCAGAATACAAACAGACAGGATGTTGGTTTCATTGCCTCCCCAGAAGGTTCTCTCTCAATGCCTCCTTCCAGGCCCTCATGCCTCTTCAATCCCTGACTGCCAGGGATTTTCTCCACCTCTTGGTCTTTATGGCATCCACTATCCCCATGTTACCTCTAGCCAAGCTGCACATGAGGAAATTCCAGTCGTACCTCAGGTCAATATGGATGCAACATGCTTATCCATTGGAGTTTGTTATTCTTCTTCTTCCCACTTGAAAAAGGAACTGAACTGCTGAATAGAGCAAGTTACCTTGACTTTAGGCCTACCCTTGCAGTCACCCCTTCCCACTCAGGAGCTGTTCACAGCTGCTTCAGACTTGGGATGGGGAGCAATCCTGGCACCCTGGAAGGTTCAATATGTGTGGTCTCCCTCCCAAAAGAGGGAATACAGAAACATAAAAGAGATGAGAGCACTAATTTTTGCTCTGGAAATTTTCAAACTGCTTCTTTTTCTTCCGGGTGCTCTAAAGTGGTTCACAGACAACACCGCAGTCCTTTGGTATGTCAACAGGTAGGGAGAGACCAAGTCTTATCTCCTGTGCAGACTGGGTCCCCAAGCTTGGGAGTTAGCCTCTCAGCGTCAACTCACCCTCCAAGCAGTGTCCATTCCTTCCACTCAAAATGTTGTGGCAGACACATTGAGCAGGTCCGTGACTCAATCTCATGAATGGATGTTACATGGGGATGTGTTTCTGGACATTGTCCATCAGTGAGGTACACCTCAGTTAGATCTCTTCATCTCCCCATGAACAGATAACTTCCAGAGTTTTGTGCCAGAGTTCCCAATCCTCTGGCATGGAAGTTGGATGCCCTATCTTTCTCTTGGAAGGGGTTGTTTCTCTATGCATTCCCCCATTCCCACTTCTCCAAAATGTCCTGTTGAAGATCCAACAGGAGTAAGCAAAAAATCTTGTTGGTGACTCCCTTGTGGCCAAGACAGCATTGGTTCCCCCCTTCTTCTGCATTTAGCCAAGGGCAATCATCAAAAGTTACCCCACAGAGTGGACCTGCTCACACAGGACAAGGGATCTCTAATACATCCACAGATGTCAAGCCCTGCAACTGACTCTGTGGGTGATAGGGTTTTGATCCCTTTCAGACACATTTTCTCTGAGGACATGCTGCTAGATTTACAGGAGGCCAGAAAACACAGTACTAAGAAATCCTATATTTCCAGATGGAAAAGGTTTTCAATGTGGTGTCTTTCTAAGGACCTACAACCACTGCTGGTGGATGTTCCAGTGGTTCTGTCTTACCTGTGTGAATTATTGAAGAATGGATTGTCATACTCTTCAGTAAAAGCTCATCTTTCAGCAATCTCTGCATATCTGTCTATGATTCCTCCCTTGGCTTCAAGGCTGAAAGTTAAACTTTTCCTGAAAGGCGTCTTTCATATCAGACCACCTAGGAAATCAGATGTTAAGTTGTCTATCTCGCCTTCATTCTTGCTGGTTGGGTTCGGAGCCGATCCTCGGCTCCGACTCGGCCATCTTCAAAAGCTCGAGAGCTGCCTACTGGCTCGAGGCCCCCCATATCCCATGATGCCTAGCGCTAGATACCCAGATCTCATTTGCCGCTTCTGCTGCGAGGTTGTTCTTCTGGCTCAGGTCGTTTAAAACTTTATTATTGTTCTATTTTTCTTGTCAAAACTGTAGTTTTTAGTGTAGAATTAGTCGTTAGATTAGACTGTTGTACTGTAGCTAGTTTTTCTCTAGATCTGATTACTTTTTCCCAAGAAACTCGTTTAAGTTAGAGAGTTTCACCTCCCCCCTTCTCTCCCTTTCCTTACCTCAGAAAGGTTTTCCGTTTAAGTTAGAGGATAACCTTTTCTCTCTATTTCCTTCTTAACAAAAAAAAAATTCTCTTATTATCACTGTTAGTGTTTAGTGATAGTTATCGATAGTTTTTTTGTTGTAGTAGTGCTTGTAGTTGGTTGTGGTAACTGTACTGTGTAAATTTTAGTGGTTGGTTACTTTAACCTTTTTGTGTGTGTTCTTGTCCTTGGTTTCCCTCCAGGATGTCCAAGTATCCTAAACCATCCGGATTCAAGAAGTGTGACTTATGCTGTCAGAAGATGTCTCTGACAGATGGTCACACTTCTTGTGTTTATTGTCTGGGCGCCGTGCACCTGCAGGACTCTTGCTTGATCTGCCATGCCTTCAGTCCAAGAGTCCTGCAGGAGCGCAAAAATAAATTGATTCTGAGGGGTTTGCTTAAACCCCAAGATTCACCAGCGAAGGCTCAGCCCGTGAAATCTTCCAGGCCACCTAAACCGTCGGCTCCCAGTTCGGAGCTGTCGTACGGTGAAACCATACAATCCATCTCGGCTCCGGCTGGAACCGATGTCCCTCCTTCCCACTCGGCTCCGACATGTTCTTCGGAGCCGTCTGAGAGTCGAAAAGATCCAGGTCTCCTTCTTTGGAGTCAATACGTTCAGCTCCGAAGTCGCCTCTGCTCCAATCGGAGAGTAGTTATCGCTCATCCCACTCTTCTTGGTCCTCTAGACTTTTGGACCATGACTTGGAAAGAGTGGTCAGTAGGCTGTTAAAATCGCAGGCCCTAGCCAAAATGTTGTCCAGCCCCCCCCCCCTCAGGAGTCGGCTCCATCCACAGCTGTAGATATTCCTCCTCCGACTCATCCTATGAGCTCAGAGCCGGAGTTCATTGGGGTTTGAGTCGTGGAACCGTTGGCTCCGTTACCTTCTCCTTCGGTTCCGTCATCGGCTCCGATCCCTTCCATGGTACCTTCCCTGGAGGGATCTGGGCACCGAGACTCCCACGCCGGCTCCGAGGGGGCGAGTGGCATCGGACCCTTGTCCAACCCCACTCTCCCCCTCTGGGCTTCGGCTCAGGTGAGCTCGGCTCCCCACATCTGCCTCAGAGCTGTCCCCCTCGGTGCGGGGACGGGTTCTGTTTTCTTCGGAACCGGAGCCTTCTCTGCTTCCGGGCAGGGACGCCTTAGAGGTGATGAGGAGTGTACTGGCCCCTGAGTCAGTCCCACGATCGACCCCATCGGCTCCTCCCCCTAGGGTGCCTGCATCAGCCTCTGCCCCTCTTCCAGACCCCAAGCGTGGGGATCCAGCGCTCCAGGACACCCCTTTGGGTGTATCCTCCTTTTCCAAGGCCTCCCCTGATCATTCAGAGGAGCCACCTCGCAAGAGGAAATGCAAGAGGAAGCATGTTGACTCCCCCGAGTCTGTCACATCAGATACCGACTTAGAGGAGTTGGAAGGGTCCCCAAGATCACCCTCTGAAGATGTCTCCTTCTCAGACATCCTTGAGATGCTTAGGCAGAGGGGGAACTGGACTACCCTAAGCCCTTCTGAGGATGAGTCGGTATTCCTGGACGTGTTTGGATCCCGACCTTCCACCTCCTGTGTGTCTCCGCCTTTCGACCCACTGATGTCTGTGGTGGTTCGGAAGGCGTGGACGGCTCCAGACACAGTGGAACCGACCCCTAGAAGACCTGCCAAATTCATTACTGCACTGCAGGACAAACAGTTCTTGACCAAAGGTGTCCCCGTTGATGCCATGGTGGTAGCGGCGGCCACAAAAAAGGAGTTGGCTGAAACTTCTTCATCTGTCCATCCCCCTAACAAGGAGTCCAGGACGATGGACAGATATGGGAAGCAGATGTTCTCTTCAGCGACCTTTTCCATGCGGTCCCTGAATTACCTGTGCCACTTTACCCGTCTTCAGAGAGATCTCCTCAAAGAGCTTGGAGATACCCTCTAAGATCCATCAGCTGAGGGGGCCCATGCTAAGGCAGCCTCCCAGCTGGCGATTCTTAATTCAGTGGTAAACTCCTCCATGAGGCTCATTTCGTATGCAGCCGATGGTGCAAGTAGAGCCACAGGCACAGGCGTGGCCCTAAGAAGGCATGCTTGGATGTGGCTATATAACTTTGTGGAACCTTTCAGAGCGTCTTTCACCAACACCCCTTTTGATGGTTCCTCTCTCTTCGGATCACAGGTGAAAGATACCCTTACTAGGTGTGAGCAGGAAGGCAAGACTGTCTCTGCCGTAGGAGTCCATTTTTCCACTCCTTCCAGACCATATCCTAAGGTTCAGAAGAGTGGAAAGATGTGGTTCTGGAAATCCCAGGGAACCTTGCCGGACACACGTGGTGAGTTCCCATCCAGGGGCAAAGGAGGGAACAATAACAGACGCCGCCCTCGTGGCAGAGGGGGTCCGCAAAATCAGGGCAGCAGAGAATCTTTCTCTGAGAAGCCCTTCCAGCATCCTGAAGTGTTGCCCGGCTGCCCACTTCTGGAGGCAGTTGGGGGAAGATTATCGCTGTACCCAAGAGCCTGGCAGGACATAACATGAGACAAATGGGTACAGTCCGTCATATCCGGAGGCTACAGAATTCCCTTCGTTCGCACCCCCTTAAGGTCAAACAAGTCCCTTCCAGACGTTCCACCTAATTTAATGGACCAAGCAGTTCAAGAAGTCTCAAAACTGCTAAAAAAGGGCCATCCAGCAAGTCCCAGCAGACCAACAAGGATCCGGAATTTACTCAAGGTTCTTTTTGGTACCAAAAAAGACAGGGAACTGGAGACCCATTCTGGATCTCAGCAGACTGAGCAGGTCTGTACAAAGAACGAAGTTCCGGATGGTCACGCTACAGTCCATTTTGCCCTTCCTGGGTCAGGACAATTGGATGTGCTCTATAGATCTTCAGGATGCGTACTACCACATCAAAATGGACAGACACTCCAGAAGATTCCTTCACTTCCGGCTGGGAGCCAGCCATTATCAATTCAGAGCTCTGCCCTTTGGTCTCACCACAGCCCCCAGGGTGTTTACCAAAAGTATGGCAGTAGTTACCGCTCACCTGAGATGGCAAGGATTCCAGGTGTTTCCATATCTCGACGACTGGCTCCTCACTGCTACCACCAGACATTACCTTCTGCGAGCCAGAGACTGCACTATCGACACTTGCTCAAGGCTAGGTATCTCAATAAATTTTGAAAAGTCTGCATTGTCGCCCTGTCAATCTATCACCTTTATAGGCGCAAATTTAAATACCAAAGACATGTTAGTGAGCCTCCCACCAGATAGGGTGTTAGTGATTCATCAGCATGTCAAGGTTTTATTAGCATGCAAAAGAATTCAAGCCAGGTTTGTCCTTCAAACTCTGGGTCTCATGGCAGCAGCAATCGTACTTGTCCCTCTAGCTCGTTTTCACATGAGGATTCTCCAGTGGCTTATTTTCACCCAATGGTCCTTCCAGCAACTTCCCATGCCTTAAATGATTATGATCACTCAAACATGCAAGAAGCACCTTGTGTGGTGGATGGTCTCCACATCAGTGCTGCATGGCAGACCATTTGTTCTCCCCCCTCCAGTGGCTACGGTGACCACGGATGCCTCCCAGATCAGGTGGGGGGGGGGGCATTATCAGGGCAGAACAGTCCAAGGCACCTGGCAACCTCACGAGTACCATCTGCACATAAATGTCTTGGAGATGAGGGCCATGCTCTTAGCGTTGCAGGCTCTTCAGGACTCTCTTCCTACCGGGACCATTGCAATTCAAACGGACAATATGTCTGTAGTGTGGTACAGCAACAAGCAGGGTGGAACCAGGTCCTACCCCCTATGTCGAGAAGCACTCAGACTCTGGCAGTGGGTGATCTCTTCCCAACGGTTTCTGATTGCAATGCACATCCCTGGGAGGTCCAACATCATAACAGACAGACTGAGCAGAGCAATTCTCATGCCTCACGAGTGGTCTCTGAACCAGGTAGTTGCAGACCAAATCTTCCGCAAATGGGGCCAACCTTGCTGCGACCTTTTTGCAACTCCCTTCAACAGCAAGTGCAGCAATTTCTTCTCTCTCCTTGCACTTCCCGGGCATTCCCCCAGAGACGCTCTAGTCCACGATTGGCCTCAGGGACTTCTTTATGCATTCCCTCCTTTTCCCCTCATCCCGAAGCTAATTCAGAAAGCTACCGTTTTGGGTTGCAAAATGATCCTCATTGCTCCTTACTGGCCTCGACAAATATGGTTCCTGTTCCTGCATCGCTATCTTCTCGAGCATCCTTGGACTCTGGACCTAGTTCCAGACCTCCTGATTCATCAGTCGGGTGGGCTGCACCAATCCCTACACTCTCTCCAGCTCACGGCTTGGTTGCTCCACTTCTAACTTTAGCCAGGCTTCCAGATATCTCCCCCTCTGTGCGCAAAATCCTTTTGTCATCACACAAGTCTACGACCAGAAAAACTTACGCTAGTAAGTGGAAACGTTTTTATTCCTGGGCAGAGGCAAAAAGTATAGACCCCTTTTCAGCCCCTGTACACTACATTTTGGAATTTCTTGTGGAACTCTTCCATGCTGGGTCCGTTTCCGCTACAATTAGAGTTCAGTTAGCTGCAATTTCAAATTTTCACATTGGCCTGTCAGAAAACAATATCATGTCCCATAAGCTGTGTAAAGCCTTTCTCAAAGGAACCACTCTGCTCAGACCCCCAGTGAGAGATCCTCCACCACCGTGGGATCTAAATTTGATTTTAGCTTCTCTAATTTTGCCCCCTTTCGAACCTGCAGCTTCTTGTTCACTGAAGTTCTTATCTTGGAAAACCCTTTTTCTGGTAGCTATTACTTCAGCCAGAAGAGTTTCGGAACTACAGGCTCTTTCTATCCGTCCCCCATACCTCGTGTTCCACAATGACAGGGTTGCTCTTAGGACCAATCCATCCTTCCTCCCTAAGGTCTCTTCAGAGAGTAATTTGAATCAGTCCATAGACCTTCCTGTGTTTTTCCCTAACCACTCCAACAGGACGGAATATAAGTTGCATCAATTAGATGTTCACAGGCAGCTACGCTTTTATTTGCATAGAACCAAGGACATTAGAAAATCAGATCAACTTTTTCTGTCTTATGCAGTAGGTAAACAAGGTCTTCCGGTCTCCAAGGTAACCTTATCCAGGTGGTTGACTTCTATCATCACATTCATATATCAACTGAGGAATAAAGAATTGCCAGTTAAACCAAAAGGTCACTCCACCAGAGCTTTAGCTACTTCGGTGGCCTTTCAGTCTAGATTGCCCATGGAATCTATTTGTGCTGCGGCTACATGGGCCAACCTACATACTTTCATTTTGCATTACAAGTTGGATTTGGTTTCCAGGAGCAGAGCTGATTTTGGTTCCACTGTTCTGAAGAGTCTTTTCCGATGAGCCACCCAGGATTTTAGGTGCTAGGGATGCTGTCCCAACCAGCAAGAATGAAGGCGAGACAGACAACTTAACATAAAGAAGTTATGTACCTACCATAACGTTCCATGTTAATTGTCTTCTTCTCGCCTTCTTTCTTGCGTCCCACCCTCCATCCCCCTATCCTAGTGAACCGAGAAGAGTTCTTCTTGATTTTTTGCTGGCTGTGTCTTCTCTGGCTATTCCTTCTGACTAGTAGTCTCTCCAGTAGGATTTATGCATTCTAGGAAAGGATTCCTTTATTATTATGTCTGCAGTTAGACTTACCAAACGAGATCTGGGTATGTAGTGCTAGGCATCATGGGATATAGGGGGGCCTCAAGCCAGTAGGCAGCTCTCGAGCTTTTGAAGATGGCCGAGTCGGAACCAGCAAGAAAGAAGGCGAGAAGAAGACAACTAACATGGAACGTTATGGTAGGTACATAACTTCTTTTTCCTTCTCCTTGGGATCTAAATTTTGTTCTAGAAAAACTTACTCTGGCCCTTTTTGAACCAGAAAGTTCTTCTTCTCTTCAGCATCGCACCTGGAAAACAGTTCTTCTTGTGGTAATCACCTTGGCCAGAAGGGTCTAATAATTTCAAGCACTGATGGCCTCTTCCCCCTTTACTGTTTTCCACAGGGATAGGGTCTTCTTATGAACTAATCCCTCCTTTATGCCCAGGGTGGTGAATAAGTTGTCACTTAATCAGTCCATTAATCTGCCCACCTTTTACCCAGCTCCACAATCCTCTAATGAGACAATTTTACACACCTTGGATGTGCACAGGCAACTCAAATTTTATTTAGACAAAACCAAGCGTATTAGGAAATCTGATTTTCTTTTTATTTCCTATCACCCTAGGACCCTAGGCAGGCCTGTTTCCAAGCAGACTATCTCCACTTGGATTTCCAAAACCATTTCCTTTTGCTCTGTGTCTCATGGGAAAACTCTTGCTTCCCCTGTAAAGGCACATTCCATTAGAGCTGTGTCCTCTTCTGGTGCTTTCTTCAAAGGTCTGGACACCTGTTCTGTATTAGAAGCAGCTACCTGGTCTTCTGTACACACTTTCACAAAACATTATACGTTGGATTTCATTTCCAGGTCTAGAGCTGGTTTTGCAAGGCTTTTCTGCAGGGGTTTGTAGAGAGTGCTTCTGCCCCTCCACCCAATTCTTCTACTGCATGAGCTTTGATACTCTCCCTCCTGTTAGGAATACTGCAGCATATGAATAGAAGGACATAGAATAGTTGTATCAAATCTTACCATAACCGTAGATGTCCTTCTCTTCTATATGTTGCAGTATTCTCTTCCTCTGCCTTCCTCCTGATGCTTGCCTGAATGTTGGTTGTGCGTTTCCTCACCTTTTTCATACTGGTGTTCTTCATGGGGCATTCCATTCTGAGTTTTGGTGCATGCCAACATCCGCTTTATACCCAGTGTCACTTTATGACCGACATAGGATTAGATCTATGTGCAATGTCGCACGTACCCTACAGTAACTTTAGACTTTTGTATACTGGCCAGACATACGAGTCAGTCAGTGGCGGACTCCCTCATGTTATGAATACTGCAACATATAGAAGAGAAGAGAAGGACATCTATGGTTATGGTAAGATTTTACACAACTATTCTTTTGGCTAGCTAAGTTAACCTTACAATATTTAATGTGAGCATCATTTTAAAATAGTCAGCAAATGTTAACAGTATGGTAAGAATGGTGGCAACTAGGATTCAGTTCCATAAAAATGCGTAGTTACATACATTGCCAAGAGTAATGTTAAATGGAGGTGGGGTAACACAGGAAAAAGGGTAAATAGGACAGGAAAGTAATACTCACACCAGAAACAAGTCTGTCTCTTCCCCCACCCCCATTTTGTGTGGAAAGGCTATAACAAGCCATTTCAGATGTTCAGGTGCATAGCTATAGGCATTATTCTTCCAGCGTACATAGAACTGGCAAGCAATCTGCTGGAATATTGTATGAAGTTCAGCAGGAGGCCTTGAAGAATGTCAGGTTGGGGAAGGAGTTGCAGAGGAGAGTGACAGAATGACAATAAGAACTTGGGTGGGTTATATGATATGTATTAGATTTGCAAACATATGTATAAACAAGCAGAAAATATTGCTCCATCCTGTCATGTTTGCCAAAAAATGCAGCAAGCTCCAACAAAACTATATCTTAAACTGATCCTACACATTTCCCTTCTTCTATACTATACTGTATCTATATATGAGGGCAGATGGGCCATCCTTCATGTGAACTACAGTGAAAATGAAACGAAGGACGGGAACGTGATCTGGACCATTGCAGAATACATTTCAAGGCAAAAAATGGGGTGAAAAACTTAACAAAATTGAATAGTCTATGAAAGAAGGTATACTCAAGATAGAAAAGAAGAGCAACTGTTGTGCAAAATCACTGTGTGAACCAAGGAATTTCCTTCCACACTGTCTCATAGTATCTTAATCAGAGTAGAATTAAGTAGAGAGAAAAAGGGAAATGTGTAGGATCAGTTAAAATGCAGTTTTGTTGGAGCTTGCTGTATTTTTGAGTAAACATGACAGGATGCAGCATCATTTTCCTTTTGTTTATACATATGTTTCCAAATCTAACACCGCTTAGTTTGCTGTCAGGTATGTGGTACTGTAATTTAATTTTTGTTAGCTTGCTTACTGCATCATCTAGTCAAGCACAAACAATGAATGAAGGTTAGGCATATGGTAAATGTCCTTCAGGAAGTATCTTTGCATAGTACATTGCCTTTGCTATATTTAATCTTGAATTTGATTTTAAAAAACAAAAGAACCAGAAGCCTATCCACAAACAGTGTGTATAGTTGACAAATGTATGGTGCTTTTAAAAACTGATGCCTCTGACATGCAGCCTTCAATGCTGTCCCTTTTTTTAACTTTTTTTTTTCAAGATAAAGCAATATGTTGGGCTGAATAGTATGAGAGCAGCAAATTACAACAGAGTAATGTAGGCAGTTTTATAATTCTATAAGCAACAGATGAGAAAAAGTACATAACTGAACTGCATTAACTTTGAGAAGATAATCACTGAAAGGTGTTTTTGAGAATATTTGTGTGATTTTCTGAAACAGCAGGTCAAATTCCAAGAGCCATTCACAAATATCTGATCATCAGTCGTGGTCATAAAAATTCAAGACCTGTGTCCTGGAGCCCACTAATCATATTTATTTACTTATTTATTTGTTGACCAGGTTAGTCCAGCTGAGCCAGAAGCCCATTTTCAGTGGAGACCTGAGGAGAAAAGCTCCGAGCTAGTAACATACATATGTTCAGAACAAGCACAGTAAAAGAATAAAATATAAGACAATACATAGTAGTTGTAGTGAAAAAAACAAATACATACAAAAATGACAAAGAAAAAAACAAGCATAGATTGGACTATACAAAAACAGTTTTTAGGTTTACATTTACAGGGAGTAAACATCACTGAGTACAACGTCAGTTTACCTCTGGGAAACATCTTGGATTGTGTGCAGTATAAAATTATGATTAATTCTCAGTAATCAGAGGATACACATGGAGGTTTAATACTAGTATAGTGCAGTAGTATGAAACCTCAAGTTACACTGTATGTAGATTCAGGGAAAGATGAGATCTGATATTACTAAGTAAAGACAATATATCTGAGAAGGAAGATTAAGGGAAGAGAGAAAAACTGTAAAGGTGGTTGGGTAGACAGACATGAGACTTAAGGTTGGGAAGGGGTGGAGGCTTTAGGAAGGTTCCTGACATGGACAGATCCATGAATTAAGTAGGAATAGTTTTAGTTGCTTTTTGAATTGATTAGTGTTAGAGGTGTTTCTAATGTTAGAAGGAAATTTATTCCAGACTAAGGACACATTGTGGTTCCTGCCCCTCCCTCTCAACACTAGTTTCATTCTATACCCCCCAGACCTCTCAGAAGTTCCAACCAGCAACTGCTTGCCATCCGTAAACCCAATAAAAACATAGGTAAATCCCTCTATAACTTATAGAGGGATTTACCTATGTTTTTATTGGGTTTACAGATGGCAAGCAGTTGTTGGTTGGAACTTCTGAGAGATCTGGGGGGGTATAGAATAAAACTAGTGTTGAGAGGGAGGGGCAGGCTGTAGGTTTGTAGAGGATGGAGTGGGTGATTTGTAAGTGTGTCATAAGTAGATGATGGGGGTATTTAGGCCAATGGAGTTTTAATGAAATACAGTGGTGAGATCTATAAGGTTGGTTAGTGGCGAATTTAGCAATTTTATTATAGGTTTGCTCTAGGTGAGCGATTAAGGTGGTTTGAAAGTTTGTAAAAATGGGAGCAGCATAAAGAAGGCCTGAAAGAAGGAATTCTCTTGCTAGGGATAGTGTAGCTTCAGGAGTAATGAATTTTCTGTTGCAATATAATAATCCTAATTTTTGATAGGTCTTCTTGACGCTGTGGTGAATATGGTGGTTGAGTTTAAGCTGGCCATCTATAATGGTGCCAAGGAGTTTTGTGTAAGGATCTGCTGTGATGATAGTATTATCTGGAGAGGAGATGGAGAAGGTGGATTTATGAATTGAGAGTGAATTAGGAAGGAAGAGTAAGAGTTTAGGTTTCTTAGGGTTTGGGATAAGCTCATTCTCATTGAGCCATTTTTCGATAGAACTGAAAGTGTTTTGTGTAAGGGAAAGGAACTGAGACTGGTTATCTAGGATGTGATGAGTGTTGATTCATCAGCATACTGGATAAGAGTAGAGTGGTTTCAGGTGGAATAAAGATTGTTGGTAAAGATATTGAATAGAAGGGGGCCTAGGATAAAGCTCTGGGGAACCCTTGTATTTACAGGTAGGAATGGGGAGCATGAAGTAAGCAATCGGACAGATTATAGTCTATTAGAGAGGTAGTTGGAGAACCACTGCACTGTGACATGAGAGAGGTTAAGATCAGTTAATTTTGTAAGAAGTTTAGAATGGGACAATTATCAAACATTTTGGCTAGATCGAGGAAAAGACATGATACAAGTTGGTTATTGTCTCTGGCCTCAGCAACAGTATGAGTGAAAGAAAGGAAGGCAATAGCTGTACTCTGGTTTGGCCAGAACCCGTGTTTTGTGGGGGTTAAGAGGTTTTCCTGTATAAAGTATTTAAAGAGTTGAGTGCAGGCACACTTTTCTAGAATTTTAAAAAGAGGGGATAAGATGGTTATTGGACGGAAGTTAGAGGGGTCTGTGGAGTTACCTCCTTTGTGCAGTGGTATAGTAAAGAAGGACTTCCAAATGTTAGGAACTTTGTTTTCTTGAATTGATCTGTTAATAAGTATAGAGATGGGAAGAACTATGGAGTCAGCAGCTAGCTTGTGGAAGACAGGGGGTAGTTTGTCAGCCACATGTTAGCGCGCATATTAAAATGGATTCTCCTGCTGTTGTTTGTGTGTGGGTCCATGCGCATACTATATGCATGTCTGCTCGTGCACTGATATTGGAGGAGATAATTTTGTTTTTCTTTTATTTACATAAATGTAAAATATATATGTTTATATTTAGTTGCATGTCCTATGTCTTTGTTATGCTTGGCCCAGGATTTCTTATGGCAACAGCTACCACCTATTTTCAATCATAGGACAACGATACTAGGCTATTGGCCCAGAGGCCCTTATAAGCCTAGCCAAGAATTTCACCCATGTTTCACCAAAATCAGCACCTATTTTCCCTGTCCAGCAGGGGCACAGGTGGGATCCCAGGGGTATATTTTCTGTTTCCCATCCAGTCGTCCATGTTCCTCTTAAAGAGGGCTAGTGAGGTACTCTGCTTGACATGGAGAGGAAGTCTGTTCCACAGATGGGGATGTCATTGGGACACAAATCTATCCCGCCAACAAGTTTTATTAATGTCACAGACTAGATTGAGACCTTGCTTGCAGGTTGCGGGAGTGGAGTTTGACTTACAGATATGCAGCAACTCCTTCAAGGCTGAGTCTGAGATGGTTTAGTATGCAAAACACAGGTCACCTCTGAGCAGTCTGTATGAGACTGAGTAGAGGGACAGGGCTTTTAGCCTGTCTCTATAGGGTAGGTGTTTGAGACCCTGGATTTTCCTGGTCAGGAACCTCTGTGGTCTCTCCAGCTGCTGCATGTGCTTGGCAAGGGACATGCCGAAGGGGGCATTGTACTCGATAATGGGTCTGATAAGGGTACAGGGATGTTATGACCTTGTCATCTTTCACTTGTTCATGCACATTCACAATACTTAATATTCTATATTTGATGAATTTTAGACAATAACCACAATGCTTAAATCCATTTTAGTTACCAAGGAAGCTAAGCTATTATTGTCTCATCTGTTGTAGTATGATTTAACTCTTTACTTAGTTCATTTTTTGGTTATTACATGGTGATGCACTTAATCCAGTTCCTTTTAAATTGCTAAAACATATACTGTTTCAACCTAGTCAAAAATGTAAAAGATTGTGAAGGAAACTTGAGCAACACAAAATGAGATGGAGTTTTCATTTGTGGTACTTGTAATATTTGTGACCCGGGTTCAGTTAGCATTCCAATTCACAAGACTGGCCTGAAAGCTATGCTTTAGTGGTAAAGGCCAGATTACGTATTTTAGGGGAAGATGGGGACCACTAGTTGCTAGATCGCTACATAGAGGAGGCCTGAAAGATAAACCACAGGATTATAAATGTTTCAGAGAAGCAAGCCTGATGCCTGTGCCACAGTCATACATGCGTGACACACATGTACTTCCAACACTGTATGATTCTGCCCCAGGGAAAATACTAAGAGCTAATCAAGAAAAACTCAATAGTCTGAATAATTTTCTCCTTAGTAATGTATAGATGTATAGCAATCTATAATAGTAATAATAATATTAAGAAGAAATTATAATAAGAAATTATTTTAAACAGTTGCTTCATGAGGGAAATAGTTTGGTTCAGTCTGTGCCAGATCAGTCATTCAAGGCATGAAGGAATATGTTCACTCTCTCAACTAGAACTGTTAATTATTATATATTTATAAAACAATCCTGCTGCTTGCAGTTTCAGACATTTGTCAGGCTGTGACTTATTAGGTCTGTGTTTTAATCTGATGGAAAAAAAGTAACAGAAATCCCTTTCAAGGCAGGTAACTTTAAGCAGCTCTGTCTGTAATTGTGTGTGTGTGTGTGTGTGTGTGTGTGTGTGTGTGTGTGTGTGTGTGTGTGTGTGTGTGTCTGTGTGTGTCTGTGTGTGTGTGTGTGTGTGTGTGTTTGACATAGAAAACTATATCATATGTTTAGAGCTGTTTATAAGTGTGTACAAATAGAATCAGTGTACTGTGACATTGCATAGCCCTTAAAGTAATATTTTTTACTAATTAACATTAGTAAACCTTCCAGTACACACCTCAGATATAAACACTTTGGTGTTAAAAGGCTGTTGTAAGTACAACATACTATTTCTGTCCTGGGCAAATATTTTAGAGAGAGAGTGCTTTCTTCTATCAGCTTCTTTGGAGTCTAATTTACCAAGAATTTCCCTAAAGCGGTATTGTGTATACTGTATGTCAAATGCTGTGCATTTCACTGATGTGTCTTCAGATTGTCACTGGCCTCAGTGAAACAGCAAAACATAACAGCAGCGGTTTTCATTTTCTCATATACTTTTAATGTGCACCTGAGACAGCATAGGGTTGGTATTCACTAGTAGTACATTAGTTACTGTTTCCCTGCAAGCATCTCTTATATTAGATAAAAGCAAGTCCAGAGTACTGGTTTCAACCGGTTTACTCTCCAGTAAAACAAGCACAAAGTCTGCCAAGTGGAATTCCAGCACACTGCAGGTAGCCATAAAGAACTTTGCAAAGGTTCAGCCATGTTGTGCACAATAACTCATATCTGTGGGTTTTGTCTCACGTCAGGATAAGTATTGAAGACCAGGGAGAGGTGAATGCACAGCATGCAGTTAACCAGAATATAGAAACGGCAAGCCAGTACATAGTTTTTACAGCTTCGACAGACTCTGATCTGTTAGACCTGTTACACATTTGCAAGTTCAGTGGTACAATCAATGCCTGTTTAACGGATCTCAGTTTTTTTTGCTACATAAGTAGAATATTTTAGGAAGGACAGGTATTTCTCACTTAGAATACCTCTTCTATGAAACCATCTTCCACTTCACATAAAGCAAACTATTTCTCTTACTCAAGTCAAATGCAATTTGCAAAAATGGATGTGAAATTGCAAATTCATCTCTGCCCTCGTAGATAGGGGCAACACGTAAATGTATATATCCTTCCTCTGCCCATCTCTGGGCTATTTGTAGGTAAAATATAAGGGCTAAAAGCTATTATGGAAGTATAAAGCTAGGCTTCTTAAAATCTTCATAGATCAGTAGCCTAGTAAATACCTATGAACCTTTGCCTGCTTAATATATTCATGCAGGGCAACAGACACTTCATATATTTAAAAGTGGTCTATGTATAGCTGAGCTTTGGTGTGTGAATGAATAAAAACCTAAGGTGTGCTCAGATGTCCTAGAGTGCCACAATTGTACATACAGTCATTTTGTCAAAAACAAAACCAAGCCAAGACATCACCTTGTCTCACAGAATGGACTCTGCAGGGCTTGTATGTATTCCGTTTGACACACTGCTGAGTGTACCTGCAAAGGAAACCGCAGATGTTAAGTTGTCTATCTCGCCTTCATTCTTGCTGGATGGGTTCGGTGCCGACCTCGGCTCCGACTCGGCCACTCTAAAAGCTCGAGAGTTGGTTCCACCGGCTCGAGGCTCCCCTTATATCCCACAATGCTAGGCGAGAGTTACCTCAGATCTCGTTTGCCGCTACAGCTTTGAGGTTGGTTGCTTCTACCGGTTCCTGGTGAGTTTTAGCTTTTTCTATTAAAAGTTACTCTTTTTACCCCTTTTTTAGTTTAATTCTTCTTAAATTAGTGTAGTTCATAGAACTTTATCCCCGACCCTAATTTTTCCCGTTTCTTGTTTAAAAGAACCTTTGGTTCTTCCCTTGGGCCTTAGGCCTTCTCTTCCCTAGGGAGTGTTTGTGTAGTTTACTATAATTTGCTACAGTTTGTTGTACTTTATTTTTAGTATCTTTACTAAAATTGTTATATTTTCTGACAGGGTATAACTGGTGTGTTTGAGTGTGTGTTTGTGTTCACCAGTTAGGCTATGTCAAAAGAAGCAAAGGTCTCAGTATTCAAGAAGTGTGATGCGTGCTGTCAGAAAATGTCTCTGACAGACGCTCACACTTCTTGTGTCTATTGTCTGGGGCCTTTGCACCTGCAGGACTCCTGTGCTGTTTGCCATGGCTTCAGCCCCAGGGTCCTGCAGGAAAGGAAAAACAAGCTAATTCTGAGAGGCTTGTTGAAGCCTGAGGATTCCCTGTCTGTCTCAACAGGGAAGCCCTCTAAGGCATCGAGGTCTTCGGCTCCGGCTTCTGAGCCGAGACCTCAGGTTGTTCAACCTTTGCCTTTATCGGCTCCGGCTGGAGCCGATAAGGCTCAGTCCACAGTTTCTGTGGCTTCCTCGGCTCCGGCCGGAGCCGAGGTTATCGAGGTACCCGTGTCGGCTCCGACAAGATCTTCGGAGCCGACAACCAGAAAGAGGTCTAGGTCACCTTCTCTTGGCTCCGTTCATTCGGCTCCAGGTTCTCCCCTGCTGTCTGAACGGAGCCAAAGGTCTCATTCCTCTAGGTCATCGAGGCTTTCCGATCATGACCTGCAGAGGGTGGTGAGTCGACTACTCAAGTCCGAGGCACTAGCCCAGATGCTTCAGAGCCCGACTCATCAGTCGGTGCCTGCCCCGGTCCATCAACTCTTTCCTCCTTCGACTCTTTTGAGTTCGGAGCCGGGTCGTGTCGGAACCGAGACTGTGGTCACCTCGGAGCCGAGACAATTGTCTTCGGCTCCGTCGTCGGCTCCGTTTTCTTCCGTGGAGGAATCTCGGCGCCGGACTTCCCTCGTCGGCTCCGAGGGGGTGAGTGGCATCGGACCCTTGTCCGACCCCCCTCTCCCTCTCGGTGCTTCGGCGCTGGTGAGTTCGGCTCTGACATCGGCCTCGGAGCCATCACTGTCGGTGCCGAGGGGGGTCCTTAGCTCCTCGGAGCGGGGACCTCTGGCTCTGCCTGACAGGGGTGCTTTCGAGGTCATGCGGAGTGTGTTAGAGCCTGGCTCTACTCCACAGTCGGTTCCGTCAGCCCCTCCCTCTATGCTGCCTCAGGGTAAGTCGACTCACTCCCTCATCCCGGACCGCAGAGAGCCAGCTCCTCAAGAGCCCCTTTGGGATTTCATCCTCTTCCGAGGCCTCTCCTGATTTGGCAGAAGAGCCCCCTCGGAAGAGGAAGTGCAAGAGGAAGCACATTGACTCACCTGAGTCTATCACGTCGGACACAGATCTGGATGATTCTGAGAGTTCCCCCCGTTCCCCTTCTGAAGATGTCTCATTTGCAGACATTCTGGAGATCCTTAAACAGAGGGGAAATTGGCCAGCCCTCAACCCTTCAGAGGACGAATCTGTGTATCTTGAGGCATTTGGCTCTCGTCCTTCCACCTCCTGGGTGTCCCCCCCCTTCGACCCCCTCATGCAGGTGGTTGCTAAGAAGGCATGGACGGCTCCTGATTCAGTGGATCCCACTCCCAGGAGACCCTCCAAATTCATCACAGCTCCATCAGACAAGCAATTTTTATCAAAAGGAGTTTCTGTGGATGCTATGGTGGTAGCTGCCGCCACAAAGAAGGAACTGGCTGATCCTTCAGTGCCTGTCCATCCACCTAACAAGGAATCTAGGTCCATGGATAGGTACGGGAAGTGGATGTTCTCCTCAGCGACTTTTACCATGCGTTCGCTGAATTACCTGTGCCATTTCACTCGTCTTCAAAGGGACTTGGTCAAGGAAGCGAGTGAGATGTTGAAGGACCCTACAGCTGCGGGGTTCCAAGAAAAAATGAACACGCAGCTGGCTATCCTTAATTCCATTTCCAACTCCTCCATGCGCCTCCTCTCTTATGCGGCCGATGGAGCGAGCAGAGCCGCAGGAACAGGGGTAGCCTTACGTAGGCACGCCTGGATGCGGCTATGCAACTTTGGAACCTTTCAAGGCGTCTTTCACGAACTCCCTTTTGATGGATCATCTCTCTTTGGTCCTCAAGTGAAAGAAACCCTGACTAGGTGCGAGACTGATGGCAAGACCCTTTCTGCCGTCGGAGTCCATTTTTCTACTCCTTCTAGGCCTTACCCCAAAGGCCAGAAGGGTGGAAAGATGTGGTTCCGTAAACAATCTCAAGGGACTTCGCCTGACGCACAGAGTCGTTTTCCTACCAGAGGCAGAGGTGGGAATAACAATGGTAGACGTCGCACTAGGGGCAGGGGGGGTCCGCAGAACCAGGGCAATCGGGAAGCCTTTCCTGACAAGCCCTTTCAGCATCCCTGAGGTGTTGCCCGGCTGCCCATCTTCGGAGGCAGTCGGGGGAAGATTGTCACTGTACCCAGAAGCCTGGCTATCCTTGACACAAGACAAATGGGTACAGTCCATCATTTCCGAAGGCTATTCTCATGCCTCACGAGTGGTCTCTGAAAGACTCTGTAGTGAGAGAGATATTTCTCAAGTGGGGTCAGCCTTGCTGCGATCTTTTTGCTACTCCCCAAAACAGCAAGTGCAGAGAATACTTCACTCTATTCCCTTTACCAGGCCAACCCAGCAGGGACGCGCTAGTCCAAGTTTGGCCCCGGGGACTTCTGTATGCATTTCCTCCTTTCCCACTGATCTCTCAAGTAATACAGAAAGCTATCGCTCAGAAGGCCTCATTGATCCTCATTGCTCCTTACTGGCCTCGACAAGTGTGGTTCCCCTTTCTACATCGATTTCTTTTGGAGCGACCGTGGAATCTGGACCTAGTTCCAGATCTTTTGATCCATCAGTCGGGTCAGTTTCATCGCTCCCACCCCTCTCTGAACCTCACTGCTTGGTTCCTCCACTTCCAACAGTAGCCAGGCTTCCTCAATTATCTCACTCTGTTAGAGATATTTTGATAGCTTCCCATAAATCTTCCACTCGAAGATTTATTTGAGTAAGTGGAAACGCTTCTCATATTGGGCACAAGGAAAGGACATAGATCCTTTCACCGCTTCCATCCAACTAGTCCTTGATTTTCTTGCTGAACTCTTCCATGCAGGTTCATCTCCATCTACTCTTAAGGTTCAATTGGCTATTTCTAATTTCCATGTGGGTATTTCTGAATCTGCCCTAATGTCCCACAAACTCTGCAAAGCCTTTTTGAAAGGAGTTTTTCTTCTCAGACCTCCTGTCAGAAATCCTCCTTCTCCTTGGGACCTAAATTTAGTTCTTGCTTCTTTGATTCTTTCCCCTTTCGAACCTGCAGCTTCATGTTCCTTAAAGCTATTATCATGGAAAACTCTCTTTCTGGTGGCTATCACATCAGCTAGAAGAATTTCAGAACTTCAAGCACTCAGTTGTCGTTCTCCTTACCTTGTGTTCCATAAGGACAGAGTTTCCTTCTGAACTAACCGTCCTTTTTGCCTAAGGTGGTTTCAACATCAAATCTAAACCAATGCATTGACCTCCCTGTTTTTTTCCCGGAGTATTCAAATAGGTCTGAACAAAAATTACACTACCTGGATGTTCATCGTCAATTAAGGTACTACTTGGACAGGACGAAACTATTCAGAAAATCTGATCAGCTGTTTGTCTCCTATGCGGAAAGCAGAAAGGGACTTCCAGTTTCAAAGGTATCTTTATCCAGATGGCTAACATCTCTGATTACCCTTGTTTATGAAATTAGACACCAAGAACTGCCTAATAAACCTAAAGCCCATTCCACCAGAGCTTTGGCTACTTCTCTAGCCTTCCAAGACAGACTGCCTATTGACACCATTTGT